>NW_027326658.1:47500-54042 GCF_030463535.1 Salminus brasiliensis
TGTGAGCAGGATGGGCTGACCCCGCTGCACTGCGCTGCTCGGGAGTGGTCACGATACAGCAGTGGAGATTCTGTTGGAGAAAGGAGCTCCTATACTCGCAAGAACAAAGGTACACACACACACACACACACACTCGCACACACACACACATACTAACACGCACACTCACACTGGATGGAGATGATGCCCCCCCTGACCTGTCCTGTTTACCACTGTCTTCTCTTACACACACACACACACACACACACAGAACGGGCTGTCCCCGCTGCACATGTCTGCTCAGGTGATCATGTGGAGTGTGTGAAGCACCTGCTGCAGCACAAAGCTCCGGTTGATGACGTCACTCTGGACTACCTGACCGCCCTGCACGTCGCCGCCCCACTGCGGCCATTACCGAGTCACCAACTGCTGCTGGACAAGAGAGCCAACCCTAACGCTGCGAGCGCTGGTAACACACACACACACACACACACACCACACACACACGCACACACTCAGTAGTGAAACCTGCACACTGCTGGATTCACAGCTTTACACCATTAAGACCAGTTTCAGTGTGTCAGACAAGAAGGATGTTTATTGACTCAGTATGTGTGTGTGTTTGTGTGTGTGTGTGTGTGTGTTCTGCAGAACGGTTTCACTCCGCTGCACATCGCCTGTAAGAAGAACAGGGTGAAGGTGATGGAGCTGCTGGTGAAATATGGGGCCTCCATCCAGGCTATCACGAGGTAACGACCCCTCACCTCTAACATCTGACCCTCTCATTGATAACCACACCTTACCCGTGACCTTTAACCCCTCACCTGTAACTTAATCTTTCTTTCTCTCTCTCTGTCGCTCGTTTGCTCACTCAGTCCCGGTCTGACTCCAATCCATGTGGCAGCGTTTATGGGTCACCTCAACATCGTCCTGCTGTTACTGCAGAACGGAGCTTCACCAGACGTCTGCAACATTGTGAGCACAGTCACTTATTACAGTGTCTCAGTACCTCATCAGTACCCTCATCAGTACCATCATCAGTACCCTCATCAGTACCCTCAGCACAGTACCCCATCAGTACCCTCATCAGTACCCTCATCAGTACCTCATCAGTACCCTCATCAGTACCATCATCAGTACCCTCATCAGTACCCCATCAGTACCCCATCAGTACCCTCATCAGTACCATCATCAGTACCCTCATCAGTACCCCCATCAGTACCCCATCAGTACCCTCATCAGTACCCTCATCAGTACCCTCATCAGTACCCTCATCAGTACCATCATCAGTACCCTCATCAGTACCCCATCAGTACCCCATCAGTACCCTCATCAGTACCCTCATCAGTACCATCATCAGTACCTCATCAGTACCCCATCAGTACCCTCATCAGTACATCATCAGTACCCTCATCAGTACCCCATCAGTACCCCATCAGTACCCTCATCAGTACCCTCATCAGTAACCTCATCAGTACCCTCATCAGTACCCTCATCAGTACCCCATCAGTACCCCATCCAGTACCCTCATCAGTACCCTCATCAGTACCCTCATCAGTACCATCATCAGTACCCTCATCAGTACCCTCATCAGTACCCTCATCAGTACCATCATCAGTACCCCATCAGTACCATCATCAGTACCATCATCAGTACCCTCATCAGTACCCCCATCAGTACCCCATCAGTACCCTCATCAGTACCCTCATCACTGTCCCATCAGTACCCCACCAGTACCCCACCAGTACCCATCATTACCCTCATCAGTACCCCTCATCACTGTCCCATCAGTACCCTCATCAGTAACCCTCATCAGTACCCTCATCAGTACCTTCATCAGTATCCTCATCAGTACCCCATCAGTACCTCATCACTGTCCCATCAGGTACCCTCATCAGCACCCCATTAGTACCCCATCAGTACCCTCATCACTGTCCCATCAGTACCCTCAATCACTGTCCCATCAGTACCCTCATCAGTACCCTCATCAGTACACCATCAGTACCCTCATCAGTACCCTCATCACTGTCCATCAGTACCCTCATCAGTACCCTCATCAGTACACCATCAGTACCTTCATCAGTACCTTCATCACTGTCTCATCAGTACCCTCATCAGGACCCTCATCAGACCCTCATCAGTACCTTCATCAGTATCTTCATCACTGTCTCATCAGTACCCTCATTAGTACCCCATCAGTACCTTCAATCAGTACCTTCATCACTGTCTCATCAGTACCCTCATCAGTACCCTCATCAGGACCCTAATCAGTACCCTCATTAGTACCCCATCAGTACCTTCATCACTGTCCCCATCAATACCTTCATCACTGTCCCATCAGTACCCCTCATCAGTACCCTCATCAGTACACACATCAGTACCCCATCAGTACCCCATCAGTACCTTCATCAGTACCCCATTAGTACCCCATCAGTACCCTCATCAGTACCTCATCAGTACCCTCATCAGTACCCCATCAGTACCTTCATCAGTACCCCATTAGTACCCCATCAGTACCCTCATCAGTACCCTCATCAGTACCCTCATCAGTACCTCATCAGTACCCCATCAGTACCCTCATCAGTACCATCATCAGTACCCTCATCAGTACCCCATCAGTACCTTGTGTTTAAAGTATTTGTGTTCTGCAAAATTCTGATGATGTTTTTACCTGTGTCTGTGTGTGTGTGTGTGTGTGTGTGTGTCTGTGTCTGTGTGTGTGTTTTGTGTGTGTGTGTGTGTGTGTGTGTGTGTGTCTGTGTCTGTGTGTGTGTGTGTGTGTGTGTGTGTGTGTGTGTGTGTGTGTGTGTGTGTCTGTGTCTGTGTGTGTGTGTGTGTGTGTGTGTGTGTGTGTCTGTGTCTGGTCTGTGTGTGTGTGTGGTGTGTGTGTGTGTGTGTGTGTGTGTGTGTGTTTGTGTGTGTGTGTGTGTGTGTGTGTGTGTCTGTGTCTGTGTGTGTGTGTGTGTGTGTGTGTGTGTGTGTCTGTGTCTGTGTCCTGTGTGTGTGTGTGTGTGTGTGTGTGTGTGTGTGTGTGTGTGTGTGTTAGCGGGGTGAGACAGCCCTGCACATGTCTGCGAGGGCGGGGCAGATGGAGGTGGTTCGCTGTCTGCTGAGGAATGGAGCTCGAGTGGACGCCACGGCCAGGGTGAGGCGCTCTCTCGTTCACTCTAGAACAGCTGTGGGTGGAACCTGACTGGAACCCTACACACAACCCAGGCTGCAGGATGGAGGCCTCAGAACCACCTCCACTCCAGAGCAGAGAAAGCTCTAGATGCATGTTCCCGTATATCTTGAGGGACGGTGGGTGGAGCTGAGGGTGGGGGGGGCGGGGTTGCTGACAGAAGCAGGAGCCTTCACTGCGTCCAGAAGCTGATCAGGTGTTCCTCTGCTGGGTTGGTATGGTCCTGCCTACTGTTGGTGAAATAGAGCCTCCTGTGTGTGTGTGTGTGTGTGTAGGAAGAGCAGACCCCGCTCCACATCGCCTCCAGGCTGGGTCAGAGTGAGATAGTCCAGCTGCTGCTGCAGCACATGGCCGATCCAGATGCTTCAACCACCAATGGATACACACCCCTACACATCGCCGCCCGAGAGGGGCAGATACACACCACCGCCGCTCCTGCTGGAGGCCGGAGCCTCACACTCCCTCACCACCAAGGTGCAACACACACACACACATACACACACACACTCTTCCATTGTGTGTCACGGTGTGTGTAAGTGTGTGTTGTGTGTTTGTGTGTGTACAGAAAGGCTTCACTCCTCTCCATGTTGCTGCTAAGTACGGAAGCCTGGAAGTGGCCAAACTTCTACTGCAACGCCGAGCCCTGCCTGACGAGGCTGGAAAGGTACCACCCACTGATACCTGCGTGTCTGTGTCTGTCTGCCTGCCTGTCTGTCTGTCTGCCTGTGGAGGTGAACTCACAGCTGTCTCTCTCTCTTTCAGAATGGTCTCACTCCTCTGCACGTTGCTGCTCATTATGATAACCAGCAGGTGGCGCCTGCTGCTGCTAGAGAAGGTGCCTCTCCTCACACCACGGCCAAGGTGAGACACGGCGCATTCTGAAGCAGGGGGTGCGTCGCACGGCTCCAGGGGGCGGGAGGTCCAGCTGCCTGGATGCTGCTGCTGCCGGACTTCCACCATAGCTTATCCTAATCCATTTAACCTGCAGAGGGCGCTACAATACTGTAGACCCACAGATCAGTAATGTAACGTGAGTGTGTGTGTGTGTGTGTGTGTGTGTGTGTGTTCTCTCCATGTAGAACGGTTACACCCCCCTGCATATCGCCTGTGAAGAAGAATCAGCCCCAGACGGTATTGGCTCTGCTGCAGAAGGGGGCGGAGCCTGGCTCAGTGACCCCTGCAGGGAGTGACCCCATTACACCTGGCAGCTCAGAAGGTCACGTGCCCATGGCCACACTACTGCTGGAGCAGGGTGCTAATGCCAACGCTACCACCAAGGTACCCCCCCCCCCAACACACACACACACCTGTAACAAACAGGAGTGAGTGGGTGTGTCTGTAACTGACTGACAGCAGTGAAGGGGTGGGGCTCCACAGACAACTACAGTGGGGAAAAAGTATTCAGTCACCAATTGTGCAAGTTCTCCCACTTAAAGAGATGAGAGGCTGTGATTGACATCATAGGTAGACTCAACTATGAGAGACAAACTGAGAAAAACAATCTGAAAATCACATTGTCTGATTTATAAAGAATTTATTTGTAAATAATGGTGGAAAATAAGTATTTGGTCAATAACAAAAGTTCATCTCAATACTTTGTTATATATCCTTTGTTGGCAATGACAGAGGTCAAACGTTTTCTGTAAGGCTTCACAAGGTTGCTCACACCGTTGCTGGTATGTTGGCCATTCCTCCATGCAGATCTCCTCTAGAGCAGTGATGTTTTGGGGTTGTCGGTGACAACACAGACTTTCAACTCCTCCAAAGGTTTTCTATGGGGTTGAGATCTGGAGACTGGCTAGGCCACTCCAGGACATGAAATGCTTCTTACGAAGCCACTCCTTTGTTGCCCTGGCAGTGTGCTTGGGATCACTGTCATGCTGAAAGACCCCAGCCACGTTTCATCTTCAATGCCCTTGCTGATGGAAGGAGGTTTGCACTCAAAATCTCACAATACATGACCCCATTCATTCTTTCATGTACACGGACCAGTCGTCCTAGTCCCTTTGCAGAGAAACAGCCCCAACGCTTGATGTTGCCCGCCCCATGCTTCACAGTTGGTATGGTGTTCTTTGGATGCAACTCAGCATTCACTCTCCTCCAAACACAGCGAGTTGTGTTTGTACCAAACAGCTCTACTTTGGTTTCATCTGACCATAAAGACATTCTACCAAAACCCTTCCAGAACATCCAAATGCTCTCTAGCAAACTTCAGACGGGCCGGATCTGTACTGGCTTAAGCAGGGGAACACGTCTGGCACTGCAGGATCTGAGTCCCTGGCGGCGTAGTGTGTTACTGACGGTAGCCTTTGTAACGGTGGTCCAGCTTTCTGCAGGTCATTCACTAGGTCCCCCCGTGTGGTTCTGGGATTTCTGCTCACCGTTCTTGTGATCATTTTGACCCCACGGGCTGAGATCTTGCGAGGAGCCCCTGATGGAGGGAGATTAGCAGTGGTCTTGTAGGTCTCCCATTTTCTGATTATTGCTCCACAGTAGATGTCTTCACACAAGCTGCTGCCTATTGCAGATTCAGTCTTCCAGCCTGGTGCAGGTCTACAGGTCTGTTTCTGGTGTCCTTCCACAGCTCTTTGGTCTTCACCATAGTGGAGTTTGGAGTGGGACTGTTTGAGGTTGTGGGCAGGTGTCTTTTATACTGTTAACCAGTTCAAACAGGTGCCATTAATACAGGTAATGAGTGGAGGACAGAGAAGCCTCTTAAAGAAGAAGGTACAGGTCTGTGACAGACAGAAATCTTGCTTGTTTGTAGGCGACCAAATACTTATTTTCCACCATTATTTACAAATAAATTCTTTATAAATCAGACAATGTGATTTTCTGAATGTTTTTCTCATTTTGTCTCTCATAGTTGAGTCTACCTATGATGTCAATTACAGCCTCTCTCATCTGGGGAGAACTTGCACAATTGGTGACTGACAATACTTTTTCCCCACTGTAACAGTCCTACTGACTAACTCTCTCGCTCTCTCTCGCTCTCTCTCTCTCTGTCTCTCTCTGTCTCTCTCTCTCTCTCTCTGTCTCTCTCTCTCTCTCTCTCTGTCTCTCTCTCTCTGTCTCTCTCTCTCTCTGTCTCTCTCTCTCCTGTCTCTCTCTGTCTCTCTCTCTCTCTCTCTGTCTCTCTCTCTCTCTCTCTCTGTCTCTCTCTCTCTCTCTGTCTCTCTCTCTCTCTCTCTCTGTCTCTCTCTCTCTCTCTGTCTCTCTCTCTCTCAGAGTGGACTAACCCCGCTCCACCTCGCCGCTCAGGAGGACAGAGTGAACGCCGCTGAGATTCTGGTTAAACATGGTGCCAACTTGGACCACCAGACCAAGGGTCAGCACTCACGCACATATACACACTCACACACACACTCACACACAATGTTTA
>NW_027326659.1:0-53965 GCF_030463535.1 Salminus brasiliensis
TAGTGTTAGTGTGGTAATGTGTTAGTGTGGTAATGTGTTAGTATTAGTGTGATAATGTGGTAATGTGTTAGTGTGATAATGTGTTAGTGTGGTAATGTGTTAGTATTAGTGTGATAATGTGTTAGTGTTAGTGTGGTAATGTGTTAGTGTGGTAATGTGTTAGTATTAGTGTGGTAATGTGTTAGTGTTAGTGTGGTAATATGTTAGTGAAAGTGTGGTAATGTGTTAGTGTTAGTGTGGTAATGTGTTAGTGTGGTAATGTGTTAGTGTTAGTGTGGTAATGTGTTAGTGTGGTAATGTGTTAGTGTTGTGTGGTAATGTGTTAGTGAAAGTGTGGTAATGTGTTAGTGTTAGTGTGGTAATGTGTTAGTGTGGTAATGTGTTAGTGTGGTAATGTGTTAGTGTTAGTGTGGTAATGTGTTAGTGTGGTAATGTTTTAGTGTGATAATGTGTTAGTGTTAGTGTGGTAATGTGTTAGTGTTAGTGTGGTAATGTGTTAGTGTGATAATGTGTTAGTGTTAGTGTGGTAATGTGTTAGTGTTAGTGTGGTAATGTGTTAGTGTGATAATGTGTTAGTGTTAGTGCGGTAATGTGTTAGTGTGGTAATGTGTTAGTGTGATAATGTGTTAGTGTGGTAATGTGTTAGTGTTAGTGTGGTAATGTGTTAGTGTGATAATGTGTTAGTGTTAGTGTGGTAATGTGTTAGTGTGGTAATGTGTTAGTGTGATAATGTGTTAGTGTTAGTGCGGTAATGTGTTAGTGTGATAATGTGTTAGTGTTAGTGTGGTAATGTGTAAGTGTGGTAATGTGTTAGTGTGATAATGTGTTAGTGTTAGTGTGGTAATGTGTTAGTGTGGTAATGTGTTAGTGTGATAATGTGTTAGTGTTAGTGTGGTAATGTGTTAGTGTGGTAATGTGTTAGTGTGATAATGTGTTAGTGTTAGTGCGGTAATGTGTTAGTGTGATAATGTGTTAGTGTTAGTGTGGTAATGTGTCAGTGTTAGTGTGGTAATGTGTTAGTGTTAGTGTGGTAATGTGTTAGTGTGATAATGTGTTAGTGTTAGTGTGGTAATGTGTTAGTGTGGTAATGTGTTAGTGTTAGTGTGGTAATGTGTTAGTGTGATAATGTGTTAGTGTTAGTGTGGTAATGTGTTAGTGTGGTAATGTGTTAGTGTTAGTGTGGTAATGTGTTAGTGTGATAATGTGTTAGTGTTAGTGTGGTAATGTGTTAGTGTGGTAATGTGTTAGTGTTGTGTGGTAATGTGTTAGTGTTAGTGTGGTAATGTGTTAGTGTGATAATGTGTTAGTGTTGTGTGGTAATGTGTTAGTGTTAGTGTGGTAATGTGTTAGTGTTAGTGTGGTAATGTGTTAGTGTGATAATGTGTTAGTGTTGTGTGGTAATGTGTTAGTGTTAGTGTGATAATGTGTTAGTGTTGTGTGGTAATGTGTTAGTGTTGTGTGGTAATGTGTTAGTGTTGTGTGGTAATGTGTTAGTGTTAGTGTGGTAATGTGTTAGTGTGGTAATGTGTTAGTGTTAGTGTGGTAATGTGTTAGTGTGGTAATGTGTTAGTGTGGTAATGTGTTAGTGTTAGTGTGGTAATGTGTTAGTGTTGTGTGGTAATGTGTTAGTGTTAGTGTGGTAATGTGTTAGTGTTGTGTGGTAATGTGTTAGTGTTAGTGTGGTAATGTGTTAGTGTGGTAATGTGTTAGTGTTGTGTGGTAATGTGTTAGTGTTAGTGTGGTAATGTGTTAGTGTTAGTGTGGTAATGTGTTAGTGTGGTAATGTGTTAGTGTTAGTGTGGTAATGTGTTAGTGTTAGTGTGGTAATGTGTTAGTGTGGTAATGTGTTAGTGTTGTGTGGTAATGTGTTAGTGTTGTGTGGTAATGTGTTAGTGTTAGTGTGGTAATGTGTTAGTGTGGTAATGTGTTAGTGTGATAATGTGTTAGTGTTGTGTGGTAATGTGTTAGTGTGGTAATGTGTTAGTGTGGTAATGTGTTAGTGTTAGTGTGGTAATGTGTTAGTGTGGTAATGTGTTAGTGTTAGTGTGGTAATGTGTTAGTGTGGTAATGTGTTAGTGTGATAATGTGTTAGTGTTGTGTGGTAATGTGTTAGTGTTAGTGTGGTAATGTGTTAGTGTTAGTGTGGTAATGTGTTAGTGTGGTAATGTGTTAGTGTTAGTGTGGTAATGTGTTAGTGTGGTAATGTGTTAGTGTTGTGTGGTAATGTGTTAGTGTTGTGTGGTAATGTGTTAGTGTTAGTGTGGTAATGTGTTAGTGTGGTAATGTGTTAGTGTTGTGTGGTAATGTGTTAGTGTTGTGTGGTAATGTGTTAGTGTTAGTGTGGTAATGTGTTAGTGTTGTGTGGTAATGTGTTAGTGTTAGTGTGGTAATGTGTTAGTGTTGTGTGGTAATGTGTTAGTGTTGTGTGGTAATGTGTTAGTGTTAGTGTGGTAATGTGTTAGTGTTAGTGTGGTAATGT
Source organism: Salminus brasiliensis (assembly GCF_030463535.1). NCBI lineage: Eukaryota > Metazoa > Chordata > Actinopteri > Characiformes > Bryconidae > Salminus > Salminus brasiliensis. Next base: position 2,480 of record NW_027326659.1, read on the forward strand.
GTTAGTGTTGTGTGGTAATGTGTTAGTGTTGTGTGGTAATGTGTTAGTGTGGTAATGTGTTAGTGTTAGTGTGGTAATGTGTTAGTGTTGTGTGGTAATGTGTTAGTGTTAGTGTGGTAATGTGTTAGTGTTGTGTGGTAATGTGTTAGTGTTAGTGTGGTAATGTGTTAGTGTGGTAATGTGTTAGTGTTGTGTGGTAATGTGTTAGTGTTGTGTGGTAATGTGTTAGTGTTAGTGTGGTAATGTGTTAGTGTGGTAATGTGTTAGTGTTAGTGTGGTAATGTGTTAGTGTGGTAATGTGTTAGTGTTGTGTGGTAATGTGTTAGTGTTAGTGTGGTAATGTGTTAGTGTTGTGTGGTAATGTGTTAGTGTTGTGTGGTAATGTGTTAGTGTTAGTGTGGTAATGTGTTAGTGTTAGTGTGGTAATGTGTTAGTGTTGTGTGGTAATGTGTTAGTGTTGTGTGGTAATGTGTTAGTGTTAGTGTGGTAATGTGTTAGTGTTAGTGTGGTAATGTGTTAGTGTTGTGTGGTAATGTGTTAGTGTTGTGTGGTAATGTGTTAGTGTGGTAATGTGTTAGTGTTAGTGTGGTAATGTGTTAGTGTTGTGTGGTAATGTGTTAGTGTTAGTGTGGTAATGTGTTAGTGTTGTGTGGTAATGTGTTAGTGTTAGTGTGGTAATGTGTTAGTGTGGTAATGTGTTAGTGTTGTGTGGTAATGTGTTAGTGTTAGTGTGGTAATGTGTTAGTGTGGTAATGTGTTAGTGTTAGTGTGGTAATGTGTTAGTGTGGTAATGTGTTAGTGTTAGTGTGGTAATGTGTTAGTGTTGTGTGGTAATGTGTTAGTGTTGTGTGGTAATGTGTTAGTGTTAGTGTGGTAATGTGTTAGTGTTGTGTGGTAATGTGTTAGTGTTAGTGTGGTAATGTGTTAGTGTTGTGTGGTAATGTGTTAGTGTTGTGTGGTAATGTGTTAGTGTTGTGTGGTAATGTGTTAGTGTTAGTGTGGTAATGTGTTAGTGTTGTGTGGTAATGTGTTAGTGTTAGTGTGGTAATGTGTTAGTGTGGTAATGTGTTAGTGTTAGTGTGGTAATGTGTTAGTGTGGTAATGTGTTAGCGTTCTGTCTGTTAGCGTTCTGTCTGTTAGCGTTCTGTCTGTTAGCGTTCTGTATGAAACGCTGTTAACTCGTCCTCCTTTCATCTCTGTTGCTAAGAAACCAGCACAGCTTTTCTGATGATGACGATCAGCTCGTGAACCGAGCGGCTCTGCCGGTCTGAAGCTGCTCTGTTTCTAGCTTAAATCAGAGAGAGCTGAGGCATTTAGCCAGCACTGACTGTGTGTGTGTATACGTGTGTGTGTATAAGAGTGTGTGTATAAGTGTGTGTATGAGTGTGTATGTATGAGTGTGTGTGTATGAGTGTGTATGTATGAGTGTGTATGAGTGTGTGTGTGTAAGTGTGTCTGTATGAGTGTGTGTGTATAAGTGTGTCTGTATGAGTGTGTGTGTGTAAGTGTCTGTATGAGTGTGTGTGTATGAGAGTGTGTGTATAAGTGTGTGTATGAGTGTGTATGTATGAGTGTATATGAGTGTGTGTGTGTATAAGTGTGTATGTATGAGTGTGTGTGTATGAGTGTGCGTATGAGAGTGTGTGTGTAAGTGTCTGTATGAGAGTGTGTGTATGAGTGTGTGTGTAAGTGTGTCTGTATGAGTGTGTGTATGAGTGTGTGTATGAGAGTGTGTGTATGAGTGTGTGTGTAAGTGTGTCTGTATGAGTGTGTGTGTATGAGAGTGTGTGTATGAGTGTGTGTGTAAGTGTGTGTGTATGAGTGTGTGTGTATGAGAGTGTGTGTATGAGAGTGTGTGTATGAGTGTGTGTAAGTGTGTCTGTATGAGTGTGTCTGTATAAGTGTGTGTGTATAAGTGTGTCTGTATGAGTGTGTGTGTGTAAGTGTGTCTGTATGAGTGTGTGTGTATGAGAGTGTGTGTATAAGTGTGTGTATAAGTGTGTGTATGAGTGTGTGTATGAGTGTGTGTATGAGTGTGTGTGTAAGTGTGTGTGTATGAGTGTGTGTGTATGAGAGTGTGTGTATGAGTGTGTGTGTAAGTGTGTCTGTATGAGTGTGTCTGTATAAGTGTGTGTGTATAAGTGTGTCTGTATGAGTGTGTGTGTGTAAGTGTGTCTGTATGAGTGTGTGTGTATGAGAGTGTGTGTATAAGTGTGTGTATGAGTGTGTGTATGAGTGTGTGTATGAGAGTGTGTGTATGAGTGTGTGTGTATGAGTGTGTGTGTATGAGTGTGTGTGTATAAGTGTGTGTGTTAGAAAACAATATACAGTTCTATATCCAGGGGATCAGGGATCTCTGTTTAGTATATGATGCTGCTTCCTGTGTACTGTTCTCTACCTGTAGCTTCACAGAACACATAAAACCCTCTTCACCCTAATGAGGGACTGTAGCTCCGCCTCTGACTCTACTCACACCCTGACATTGTACTGACATTGTACTGACTCTCTACTCACACCCTGACATTGTACTGACATTGTACTGACTCTCTACTCACACCCTGACATTGTACTGACTCTCTACTCACGCCCTGACATTGTACTGACTCTCTACTCACACCCTGACATTGTACTGACTCTCTACTCACACCCTGACATTGTACTGACTCTCTACTCACACCCTGACATTGTACTGACTCTCTACTCACACCCTGACATTGTACTGACATTGTACTGACTCTCTACTCACACCCTGACATTGTACTGACTCTCTACTCACACCCTGACAGTGTACTGACTCTCTACTCACACCCTGACATTGTACTGACTCTCTACTCACACCCTGACAGTGTACTGACTCTCTACTCACACCCTGACAGTGTACTGACTCTCTACTCACGCCCTGACATTGTACTGACTCTCTACTCACGCCCTGACAGTGTACTGACTCTCTACTCACACCCTGACAGTGTACTGACTCTCTACTCACGCCCTGACATTGTACTGACTCTCTACTCACGCCCTGACAGTGTACTGACTCTCTACTCACACCCTGACAGTGTACTGACTCTCTACTCACGCCCTGACATTGTACTGACTCTCTACTCACGCCCTGACAGTGTACTGACTCTCTACTCACACCCTGACATTGTACTGACTCTCTACTCACGCCCTGACATTGTACTGACTCTCTACTCACACCCTGACATTGTACTGACTCTCTACTCACGCCCTGACAGTGTACTGACTCTCTACTCACGCCCTGACAGTGTACTGACTCTCTACTCACACCCTGACATTGTACTGACGTTGTACTGACTCTCTACTCACACCCTGACAGTGTAACCCTAACCCTAACCCTTGTACTGACTCTTTACTCACACCCTGACATTCTACTGACTCTCTACTCACACCCTGACATTGTTGTACTGACTCTCTACTCACACTCTGACATTGTACTGACATTGTACTGACTCTCTACTCACACCCTGACATTGTACTGACTCTCTACTCACACCCTGACAGTGTAGCTGACTCTCTACTCACACCCTGACATTGTACTGACGTTGTACTGACTCTCTACTCACACCCTGACATTGTACTGACTCTCTACTCACACCCTGACATTGTACTGACATTGTACTGACTCTACTCACACCCTGACATTGTACTGACGTTGTACTGACTCTCTACTCACACCCTGACGTTGTACTGACTCTCTACCCACACTCTGACATTGTACTGACATTGTACTGACTCTCTACTCACACCCTGACATTGTACTGACATTGTACTGACTCTCTACTCACACCCTGACATTGTACTGACTCTCTACTCACACCCTGACGTTGTACTGACGTTGTACTGACTCTCTACTCACACCCTGACATTGTACTGACTCTCTACTCACACCCTGACATTGTACTGACGTTGTACTGACTCTCTACTCACACCCTGACGTTGTACTGACTCTCTACTCACACCCTGACATTGTATTGACGTTGTACTGACTCTCTACTCACACCCTGACATTGTACTGACTCTCTACTCACACCCTGACGTTGTACTGACGTTGTACTGACTCTCTACTCACACCCTGACATTGTACTGACTCTCTACTCACACCCTGACATTGTACTGACGTTGTACTGACTCTCTATTCACACCCTGACGTTGTACTGACTCTCTACTTGCACCCTGACATTGTACTGACGTTGTACTGACTCTCTACTCACACCCTGACATTGTACTGACATTGTACTGACTCTACTCACACCCTGACATTGTACTGGCATTATACTGACTCTCTACTCACACCCTGACATTGTACTGACTCTCTACTCACACCCTGACATTGTACTGACTCTCTACTCATACCCTGACATTGTACTGACGTTGTACTGACTCTCTACTCACACCCTGACATTGTACTGACTCTCTACTTACACCCTGACATTGTACTGACGTTGTACTGACTCTCTACTCACACCCTGATGTTGTACTGACGTTGTACTGACTCTCTACTCACACCCTGACATTGTACTGACATTGTACTGACTCTCTACTCACACTTTACTGTACTGACTTTTTACTCGATTTGATTTGATAGAACTCTTTTGTGCAGAGTGTTCTGACATTGTTCTGACGTTGTTCTGATGTTGTGTGCCTGCAGGTGTTGGGTTCCCTACTCTACGTGAGCGTTTTGGGGAGGAGTTTTTTGGCCTGTGTTTGGAGGAGAACGAGAGGGTTCTGCGTTCTCTGGGTGGGAACCTGCAGGATTTCTTTAATGGCTTCGATGCCCTGTTGGAGCACGCTCGGACCTCGTACGGCCGCCGGGCATCATCGGAGTCGCCCTCGTTCCTGTGCAAAGACGCCCGTGGTGGGGGAGAGGAGGACGAGGAGGAGGAGGGGGAGGAAGGCAAAAGAACTCTCCTTCTACACTGCTTCAACCCCGACCCCACGGTGGGCGTGGCCATGCCGGGCCTGATCCGGGCGGCTGCTCACCGGATTTACCAAACGGAGGTCCAGGTGGAGGAGACCGATCCCACTTGGCTCTATGTGACTAACGAGGACGGAGAGCTGTCTGCAAACTCCACCCCCTCTTCGTCTCCATCTCCGCCCACGTCCTCGCCCCCGGCCTGCCTGTCCTTTATCATAAGAGAGATTCGGACGTCCTCGTCGTGCTCCTCTTCCTCACGGCAGCTATCACGCTCACCTTCGGACCTTCGGATCAGCCTCAGCACCTTCTGCAGGGCGTGTCCGTTCCACCTGGTCATCGGCCCCAGCATGGAGGTGCTGCAGGTGGGGGAGGGGCTGAGGCAGGTGGGGGAGGGGCTTAGGAAGCCACACAGGACACTAAGTTTCAGCGACAGCTTCCAGCTGGTCTCTCCCAGGATTCCTTGCTCTTTCCAGAACATTCTGCTGCGACTGGCCACGCCGTTCACCATCCGCACCCGGCCCGACTCATCCATGCTGGACAGCAAGGAGAAGGTGGGGTCACCTGTGTGTGTGTGTGTGTGTGTGTGTGTTACAGGTTTTTTACAGCCAGTTTAGTCATTCCCACACAAAGCGCTGTTCTAGATCTAGAGCTTATCTAGAACAGAACCAGGAAAACAGAGTGACATGTCAGGTTCCCCGGGTTCCCCTGAGGCTCAGAGCAGAGAAGGTACCAGAGTGGAATGCTGTCCTCCGGAACGTTGCGGTGAAGGGGACGGATTGGGGGCGTGGCTTCCTCGGGTTGGCTTTATATTTAGCTTCAGGATTAGCGAGACGTCCTTTCTGCGCACTCTTAGATCCTCAGGAGGATGAAGCATGTTCTCCGCGCTGCGGAACCGACTGGCCGCGCTGACCGCTGACGCCGGCGCAGACGACCGCCGCCGACAAATGGAACAAATCCACAGGATTAGTTTGTTAATCTGAGAAGATTATTGTGAAATGCTTGGAGAGAGATGGAGCTTATGTTCCGATATGTTTCTGCCCATAGAGGGACTTCAGAACACACACACACACACACACACACACACTCTCTCACACACTCTCACACACACACAGAGCTGCCAGAGTGTGGAACAGCTGGGCCGCTCGCCATTCCACCAAATACAAATGAGGAAAAACATGAATTATAGAGTTTGGTGTAGAACAGCGGATCAGCAGAACCGCAGACAGGCTGTGAGTGTGTGTGTGTGTGTGTGTGTGCCACTCTGCCAAAAAGACCGGTACATACAATCTGCACATTTTCCACTAAAGTGATCTTTTTACATTGTACGTTCTAGAGCTTATCTAGAACATCTATATCACATTAGTTTATCTAGACCACAGCCTGTATTTACAATTTGATTATCTAGAGTAAATCTTAATTTTACTCCCAGTTTATCTAGAACAATTCTGCATTCATAGTCAGACTGTCTAGAACCAGCTTGACCGTGAATGCAGACTGGTTCTAGATAAACTTCTACTACATGTAGAATTAATCTGCATTTATTATTACTATCTAGAACACAGCCTTTATTCCTCATGAATCCTAAGTCCTAGCCTACATTTACCATTATTTGATCTAGAACACAACCTGGATTTTCCATTACTTTATCTAGAGCTCGCATGTCTAACACGGGTTTCCACTGGTTTATCTAGGACCCCTAAGCACTCACAATCTCATTATGTAGAAAACCGTGAATCTGTAAATCTAGATCCAAAGCACATTCTAGTTTATTAAGACTGTACTTACATTTTAGAACGCTTTATCTAGAACACAAAAGTTTCTTTGGGTTTGTTTAGAACCACCACACACTCACTATCACCACATCTCCTAACATGTTTATGTGGAACCACCCTGTGCTCACCATCACTTTATCTACACGATCTAGATCCCCGTCATCTGAACCTTGCCTAGCACTGTGTTGCCATGCAGTTGCAGCTGAGTTATCTAGAACCTGACAGAATGGGCGATCAGAGGGTGAACAGTTGCTCGGTGGCTGAGGCGCTTCCTGAATCGATGGCGGTGCCGCCGTGGTTCTGATAACTCGGATCGCACAACGTTCAGCAGAACAGCAGACAGAGGCTCTGTTGCCATGGTGATGCTCCTGCTATCACAGCAATTAAAGCGTCATTTTCCACGGCAGCCGTTTTTGGAGAACCAGCTCTGCTCTGCTGGGATGTGTGTGTGTGTGTGTGTGTGTGTGTGTTGATCCTGAGTCAGCGGTGTCAGACACACACTCCAGACGGGACCCCAAACCGTCAGTGACCGAGGTCCTAGTGCTGTCAATCACAGGCCCCACTGGTGTTTGATGTGAGCTGAGCCAATCACGTTCACCCGTCTGCTGTTCCAGCGAGAGCCGATCCAGAACAGGAATTCTCACGGTTCTCGATTTCTGTTAAACAGGTAGAATGTTCTGGATACAGGCTCGGAGAACTTAGACAGATAGACTTACACAACTCTCTCTCTCTCTCTCTCTCTCTCTCTCTCTGTCTCTCCCCCCTCTCTCTCTCTCTGTCTCTCCCCCCCCCTGTCTCTCTCTCTCTGTCCCTCTCCCCCCCCCCCCTCTCTCTCTCTCTCTCTGTCTCTCTGGTAACCGTGGTGATTGTGACTCAGGGTGTCTGACGTGTCGCTCGCAGGTAAAGTCTGACTTGTCGGAAAAACGATGACAGCAGAAAGAAATCATCACTTTGTTTTTCTGCTACGTGGCTAATGTGTGTGTGTGTGTGTGTGTGTGTGTGTAAAAACTGTAAAGCACAGTGGAAAATAGAAGAGAGGTCACACACACCGGCAGTGTGTGTGTGTGTGTGTGTGGCAGTAATGCTGTGGTTTGAATGTGTTGAAGTGTGAATAATGTGCTGAAGTACATCTATAAACATGGTGGAGGTCAGATCAGCTCGGAGTGACCAAACTACTCTTACACTGTGACAGGGTGTATGTCCATCACAGCTCATAATCACATCTCATCACAGCTTATCATCACAGCCAATCATCACATCTCATCATCACAGTCCATCATCACAGCCCATCATCACATCTCATCACAGCCCATCAGCCCATCTCATCACAGCTTATCATCACAGCCCATCATCACATCTCATTATCACAGCTTATCATCACAGCCCATCATCACATCTCATCACAGCTAATCATCACATCTCATCATCACAGCTTATCATCACAGCCCATCATCACATCTCATCACAGCCCATCATCACATCTCATCACAGCTAATCATCACATCTCATCATCACATCTCATCACAGCCCATCATCACATGTGTGTGTGATAGGTGGTTGTATTCCTTATGCAGTACTAATACTCCATTATTGACTGTGTGTGTGTGTGTGTGTGTGTGTGTGTGTGTGTGTGTGATAGGTGGTTGTATTCCTTATGCAGTACTAATACTCCATTATTGACTGTGTGTGTGTGTGTGTGTGTGTGTGTGTGTGTGTGTGTGTGTGTGTGATAGGTGGTTGTATTCCTTATGCAGTACTAATACTCCATTATTGACTGTGTGTGTGTGTGTGTGTGTGTGTGTGTGTGTGATAGGTGGTTGTATTCCTTATGCAGTACTAATACTCCATTATTGACTGTGTGTGTGTGTGTGTGTGTGTGTGTGATAGGTGGTTGTATTCCTTATGCAGTACTAATACTCCATTATTGACTGTGTGTGTGTGTGTGTGTGTGTGTGTGTGATAGGTGGTTGTATTCCTTATGCAGTACTAATACTCCATTATTGACTGTGTGTGTGTGTGTGTGTGTGTGTGTGATAGGTGGTTGTATTCCTTATGCAGTACTAATACTCCATTATTGACTGTGTGTGTGTGTGTGTGTGTGTGTGTGTGATAGGTGGTTGTATTCCTTATGCAGTACTAATACTCCATTATTGACTGTGTGTGTGTGTGTGTGTGTGTGTGATAGGTGGTTGTATTCCTTATGCAGTACTAATACTCCATTATTGACTGTGTGTGTGTGTGTGTGTGTGTGTGATAGGTGGTTGTATTCCTTATGCAGTACTAATACTCCATTATTGACTGTGTGTGTGTGTGTGTGTGTGTGATAGGTGGTTGTATTCCTTATGCAGTACTAATACTCCATTATTGACTGTGTGTGTGTGTGTGTGTGTGTGTGTGTGTGTGTGTGATAGGTGGTTGTATTCCTTATGCAGTACAAATACTCCATTATTGACTGTGTGTGTGTGTGTGTGTGTGTGTGTGTGATAGGTGGTTGTATTCCTTATGCAGTACTAATACTCCATTATTGACTGTGTGTGTGTGTGTGTGTGTGTGTGTGTGATAGGTGGTTGTATTCCTTATGCAGTACTAATACTCCATTATTGACTGTGTGTGTGTGTGTGTGTGTGTGTGTGTGATAGGTGGTTGTATTCCTTATGCAGTACAAATACTCCATTATTGACTGTGTGTGTGTGTGTGTGTGTGTGATAGGTGGTTGTATTCCTTATGCAGTACAAATACTCCATTATTGACTGTGTGTGTGTGTGTGTGTGTGTGTGTGTGATAGGTGGTTGTATTCCTTATGCAGTACTAATACTCCATTATTGACTGTGTGTGTGTGTGTGTGTGTGTGTGTGTGATAGGTGGTTGTATTCCTTATGCAGTACTAATACTCCATTATTGACTGTGTGTGTGTGTGTGTGTGTGTGTGTGTGTGATAGGTGGTTGTATTCCTTATGCAGTACTAATACTCCATTATTGACTGTGTGTGTGTGTGTGTGTGTGTGTGTGTGATAGGTGGTTGTATTCCTTATGCAGTACTAATACTCCATTATTGACTGTGTGTGTGTGTGTGTGTGTGTGTGATAGGTGGTTGTATTCCTTATGCAGTACAAATACTCCATTATTGACTGTGTGTGTGTGTGTGTGTGTGTGTGTGTGTGATAGGTGGTTGTATTCCTTATGCAGTACTAATACTCCATTATTGACTGTGTGTGTGTGTGTGTGATAGGTGGTTGTATTCCTTATGCAGTACTAATACTCCATTATTGACTGTGTGTGTGTGTGTGTGTGTGTGTGTGTGTGTGATAGGTGGTTGTATTCCTTATGCAGTACTAATACTCCATTATTGACTGTGTGTGTGTGTGTGTGTGTGTGTGTGTGATAGGTGGTTGTATTCCTTATGCAGTACTAATGCTCCATTATTGACTGTGTGTGTGTGTGTATGTGTGTGTGATAGGTGGTTGTATTCCTTATGCAGTACTAATACTCCATTATTGACTGTGTGTGTGTGTGTGTGTGTGTGTGTGTGATAGGTGGTTGTATTCCTTATGCAGTACTAATACTCCATTATTGACTGTGTGTGTGTGTGTGTGTGTGTGTGTGATAGGTGGTTGTATTCCTTATGCAGTACTAATACTCCATTATTGACTGTGTGTGTGTGTGTGTGTGTGTGTGTGTGTGTGATAGGTGGTTGTATTCCTTATGCAGTACTAATACTCCATTATTGACTGTGTGTGTGTGTGTGTGTGTGTGTGTGATAGGTGGTTGTATTCCTTATGCAGTACTAATACTCCATTATTGACTGTGTGTGTGTGTGTGTGTGTGTGTGTGATAGGTGGTTGTATTCCTTATGCAGTACTAATACTCCATTATTGACTGTGTGTGTGTGTGTGTGTGTATGTGTGTGTGATAGGTGGTTGTATTCCTTATGCAGTACTAATACTCCATTATTGACTGTGTGTGTGTGTGTGTGATAGGTGGTTGTATTCCTTATGCAGTACTAATACTCCATTATTGACTGTGTGTGTGTGTGTGTGTGTGTGTGATATGTGGTTGTATTCCTTATGCAGTACTAATACTCCATTATTGACTGTGTGTGTGTGTGTGTGTGTGATAGGTGGTTGTATTCCTTATGCAGTACTAATACTCCATTATTGACTGTGTGTGTGTGTGTGTGTGTGTGATATGTGGTTGTATTCCTTATGCAGTACTAATACTCCATTATTGACTGTGTGTGTGTGTGTGTGTGTGATAGGTGGTTGTATTCCTTATGCAGTACTAATACTCCATTATTGACTGTGTGTGTGTGTGTGTGTGTGTGTGATAGGTGGTTGTATTCCTTATGCAGTACTAATACTCCATTATTGACTGTGTGTGTGTGTGTGTGTGTGTGTGTGTGTGTGATAGGTGGTTGTATTCCTTATGCAGTACTAATACTCCATTATTGACTGTGTGTGTGTGTGTGTGTGTGTGTGATAGGTGGTTGTATTCCTTATGCAGTACTAATACTCCATTATTGACTGTGTGTGTGTGTGTGTGATAGGTGGTTGTATTCCTTATGCAGTACTAATACTCCATTATTGACTGTGTGTTGTGTGTGTGTGTGTGATAGGTGGTTGTATTCCTTATGCAGTACTAATACTCCATTATTGACTGTGTGTGTGTGTGTGTGTGTGTGTGTGTGATAGGTGGTTGTATTCCTTATGCAGTACTAATACTCCATTATTGACTGTGTGTGTGTGTGTGTGTGTGTGTGTGTTTGAAGCGGAGGCCGGAGGCAGCACGTCTGCAGGACAGATTATAAATTAATACACTGGTTATATAAACACAACTGCTGGAGTGCGGACACACACACACACACACACACACACACTGCACTGGAGTGCCTCTATCAGCCACTCAGAGACTCTGTTGGAGATGTTCACAGCGCTGTGCCAACTTAGAACAGAATGCAGAGATCTGATTGGTTCTAGAGCTGGACAATAGTGGGGGGGGGGGCAGTATTATATCCCGCCCCTCTATATAGCTCCACCCATTAGCTCCACACGCTCATCCTACAGCAGCTCAGAGTGAGGTGATTTCCATATATGTGTAAAAGTGCAGTAACAGGACCAGCGTGTTTAACTGTGCGGGAGCGGGTGGTGTGCAGGGTGGTGTGCAGGGTGGTGTATACAGTACACGGTGGTGCTGACTGTTCAGGGAGGAGGGATAAAGGCAGACTCAGTTCCCAGAGGGTTCGTTCTCTGAACCCGTAGCAGCAGAGGAATCAGGGCTGTGTGTGTGAGTGTGTGTGTGTGTGTGAGTGTGTGTGTGAGTGTGTGTGTGTGTGTGAGTGTGTGTGTGTGTCCTCATGCTTGCAGTTTGCTGCATTATTAATTTACATGCCCTTAAGTTACATAATACATCTGCTCAGTGGAGGACGTTAACACTAGCACACACACACACACACACACACCCAAACACTCACACTCACACAATACTTGGTTGTTAGAAATCATTGTGTCTGTATTGTACTGTGATTGGCTGTTAGGAATGATCTGGTGTGATCTGTCTCTCTCTCTCTCTCTCTCTCTCTCTCTCTGTCTCTCTCTCTCTCTCTCTCTGTCTCTCTCTCTCTCCCTCTGTCTCTCTGTCTCTTTCTGTCTCTCTCTCTCTCTCTCTCTCTCCCTCTGTCTCTCTCTCTCTCTCTCTCTCTTTCTGTCTCTCTCTCTTTCTGTCTCTCTCTCCCTCTGTCTCTCTCTCTCTTTCTCTGTCTCTCTCTCTGTCTGTCTCTGTCTCTCTGTGTCTGTCTCTCTCTCTGTCTCTCTCTCTGTCTCTCTCTCCCTCTCCCTCTCTCCCTCCCTCTGTCTCTCTCTCTCCCTCCCTCTCTCCCTCCCTCCCTCTCTCTCTCTCTCTCTCTCTCTCTCTCTCTCTCTCTCTCTCTCTCTCTCTCTGTCTCTCTCTCTCTCTCTCTGTCTCTCTCTCTCTCTCTCTCTCTGTCTCTCTCTCCCTCTGTCTCTCTCTCTCTCTCTCTGTCTCTCTCTCTCTTTCTCTGTCTCTCTGTCTGTCTCTGTCTCTCTGTCTCTCTCTCTCTGTCTCTGTCTCTCTCTCTCTCTCCCTCTCTCTCCCTCTCTGTCTCTCTCTGTCTCTCTCTGGTCAGTTCTGGTCTGGTCAGGTCAGTTCTGGTCAGTTCTGGTCAGTTCTGTTTAGTTCAGGTCAGTTCTGGTCAGGTCAGTTCAGGTCAGGTCAGTCCTGGTCAGTTCTGGTCAGTTCAGGTCAGTTCTGGTCAGGTCAGTTCAGGTCAGTTCTGGTCAGGTCAGTTCTGGTCAGGTCAGGTCAGTTCTGGTCAGTTCAGTTCTGTTCAGGTCAGTTCTGTTCAGGTCAGTTCTGGTCAGTTCAGGTCAGTTCTGGTCAGGTCAGTTCTGTTCAGTTCAGTTCTGTTCTGGTCAGTTCTGTTCAGGTCAGTTCTGGTCAGGTCAGTTCTGTTCAGTTCTGTTCAGTTCAGTTCTGTTCTGGTCAGTTCTGTTCAGGTCAGTTCTGGTCAGGTCAGTTCTGTTCAGTTCTGTTCAGTTCAGTTCTGGTCAGTTCTTCTCAGTTCTGGTCGGGTCAGTTCTGGTCAGTCAGCTGAAGTGGGTTTCTTGTTGGTACATGCTTATGAAGTTCCTGCAGTCGTGGCTCCTGAACGCTGTCTGTGTGTCTCAGGTGATGGAGCTGAAGGGCCAGATGATCCACCTCCCCGAGTCCAACTCCATCATGTTCCTGGGCTCGCCGCGTGTTGATAGGCTGGAGGAGCTGATGGGGCGGGGCTTACATCTTTCCGACATCCCTATTCATGATGCGACCCGTGATGTCATCCTGGTGAGTTCAAACACCGTCGCCACTCGCTGCTTCCTGAAGCTCCGCCTTTGTGAGTGGGTGTGGCCAAACGGTAGCTCTGGGCTGTCAGGTTTGTTCTGGTCCAGGCCCGGCGGAGCGCCCGCTGCTGACCCAGTTTAGTGGAGTGTCGGAATGAGGACGCGGGCTGAGAGCTTTCAGAGCTCTGCAGGGACCAAGAAGTGTGGAAGGAACAGGACAGACCTGAGGACCACTTTCTACTGCACACACACACACACACACACACACACACCACTACACAACACACACACACACCTTCTCAGTATGAGAGAAAGTTCATACTGATCAGGTTCTGAGTGAACTGGGCCGTAGCTGATCCCATCATTGTAGCACTGATGCATTCGTATGTGTATGTGTGTGTGTGTGTGTGTGTGTGTGTGTGCGTGCAGGTGGGCGAGCAGGCCAAGGCTCAGGACGGCCTGAAGAAGCGCATGGACAAGCTGAAGGCCACTCTGGAGCGGACGCACCAGGCTCTGGAGGAGGAGAAGCGGCGGACGGTGGAGCTGCTGTACTCCATCTTCCCGGGGGGCGTGGCCCAGCGGCTGTGGCAGGGCCTCCCGGTGCAGGCCAAGAAGTTCGATGACGTCACCATGCTGTTCTCCGACATCGTGGGCTTCACCGCCGTCTGCGCCCAGTGCACGCCCATGCAGGTCATCAGCATGCTGAACGAGCTGTACACACGCTTCGACTACCAGTGCGGCGTCCTGGACGTCTACAAGGTGCGCGCACACACACACACACAGACTTACACACACACACACTGACTTACACACACACTGACTTACACACACACTCACTCACTTACACACACACAGACTCACTTACACACACACTGACTTACACACACACACACTGACTTACACACACACTGACTTACACACACACTCACTCACTTACACACACACAGACTCACTTACACACACACTGACTTACACACACACACACTGACTTACACACACACTCACTTACACACACACTGACTTACACACACACACACACACTCAGGTGATGCTCGCTCTCTCTCTCTCTCTCTCTCTCGCTCTGCAGATAGAGACTATAGGTGATGCTCTCTCTCTCTCTCTCTCTCTCTCGCTCTGCAGATAGAGACTATAGGTGATGCTCTCTCTCTCGCTCTGCAGATAGAGACTATAGGTGATGCTCTCTCTCTCTCTCTCTCTCTCGCTCTGCAGATAGAGACTATAGGTGATGCTCTCTCTCTCTCTCTCTCTCTCTCTCTCGCTCTGCAGATAGAGACTATAGGTGATGCTCTCTCTCTCTCTCTCTCTCTCTCTCTCGCTCTGCAGATAGAGACTATAGGTGATGCGTACTGTGTGGCTGCGGGGCTCCATAAGAAGTGTGAGAGCCACGCCCGGCCGATCGCCCTCATGGCCCTGAAGATGATGGAGCTCTCTGAGGAGGTTCTCACCCCAGACGCCAAACCCATACAGGTCAGTCTCACTTCCCTCTGCAGGCCCCGCCCACTAATGAGTCTCAGATTTCATCATCCCCACCACCATCATCATCAGCACCACCAGCATCACCACCATCAGCACCATCATCATCAGCACCACCAGCATCACCATCAGCATCACCACCATCAGCACCACCATCATCACCACCACCAGCAGCAGCAGCAGTGTTTTCCAGGCTACCTGAGGCAGGTGGGTGCAGGAGCCCGCCCCCTCCTCGGCCTCCCGGTGGGGCTCTGTGTACTCGTGCTGGGGGCTGGGGGTCAGACTCGGGCCACTGGAAATCCGGGGCTCACTTTAATGGGACAGAACTGGATTAGGAGCAGAGCTCGACCAATGGGCAGGACTCTGACTGCAGCCCAGCAACTACTGAGGTCACACCCCCTTCAACCAGGAGAGTGTGTGTGTGTGTGTGTTTGTGTGGAGATGCAGGTGTGTGTATATATTAAGAGCAGCATCAAAACAACACATCTATGAGATGAAAGAGAGAGAGAGAGACAGAGCAAGAGAGGGCAAAGAGACAAAGAGGTACAAAGAGAGAGAGAGAGATAAAAGGAGTGTCTCGTCTATGTCTCTTTATCACTAATTCATGTTTACATGTTTATTGTTTACTGTTTACCCAGACATCAGAGAGGGAGAGAGACAGAGAGAGAGAGAGAGAGAGAGAGAGAGAGAGAGAGCGGGAGAGAGAGGGACAGAGACAGAGACAGAGAGAGAGAGAGAGAGAGAGAGAGAGAGAGAGAGAGAGACAGAGAGGGAGAGGGAGACAGAGAGACAGAGAGAGAGAGGGAGAGAGAGAGACAGAGAGAGAGAGAGAGACAGAGAGAGAGAGAGAGAGAGAGAGAGAGAGGGAGAGAGACAAAGAGGGAGAGAGAGAGAGAGACAGAGAGAGAGACAGAGAGAAACAGAGAGAGAGAGACCGAGAGAGAGAGAGAGAGAGAGAGAGATAAAACAAGTTAAGGAGAGAGAGAGACCCACTAGCCCCCCCCACCCCCCCAGGTCTGTGAGTCAGCACATTTGCTAGGTGTTTATACTTCTGCATGTACAGTAGCGGGGTGTGTGTGTTTGTGTGTGTGTGTATTTATAACGCACTGAAGGCAAAGCAGATGAAGCAGCTGATTAATATTCATGAGCGGGATGTTGTGGGGTGGGGTCATTGGTGATTGACAGCCCATGCAGTGACACTGAGCTAATGGGGACATGCAATATCTAGGACTGCAGCTCATCAACACGAGTGTGTGTGAAAGTGTGTGTGTGAGTGTGTGTGTGTGTGTGTGTGAGGGAGAGCGAGATCAGTGTTCTAATTACCTGCAGGTGTGATTCATTCAACTGGATCACACTCCAGAAACAGAGCCTCATTGGGTTTGACAGTGGAGCGAGAGGGGGGCCTACACCACACCTACACTCCACCTACACCACACCTACACTCCACCTACATCACACCTACATCACAGCGCTGCCACTTTATTAGAAACACCTTACTGGGTAGATGTAGGTGTTTCTAATAAAGTGGCCAGTGAGTGGAAACAGTGTTGTGTAGGGTCCAGTGTTCTATCAGTGTTCTGTTGGAGGTTCTGCAGGGCTCTAGATTGTGTTTGGGTTTCCTGAGCGCTTTGCCTAGAGGACGGTTGTCATGGTTACTATCTGAGTCACACAGACTGGCAGCTGTCAGTCAATCGTGCACCGTCCTTCCCTGCTCTCCGCCAGACCCTCTCCTCCTACAGTGTGTGTGTGTGTGTGTGTGTGTGTGTGTGTGTGCAAGCACTTCCCTGACGACAGCCCTGGCACTCTCCCGCAGGCGTTGCTATGGCGACGGCAGTGTGTGCAGTGTGCTGGCATGCCGTGGTTGGTTAGGGGAGCTGCTGAAGTAGAGCATGAGGAGAAAGGCACTCTCACTCACACACACACACACACACACACACACACTCTCACTCACTCACACACTCACACACACACACACACACACACACACTCTCACTCACTCACACACACACACACTCTCACTCACTCACTCACACACACACACACACACACACACAAAGGGCTTTCCACACCCAGCAGTATATATATATGTAATTGTGTATCACACACTAACACTATAAGCTCCAGACTGTAGACTAGTCTTAGTACTGTGGCTTGGGCAGGTTAGTATACTAACAGGAAGTGATGAAGTGTTGCTACGGCAACATACTGCAGGCATAGCAGCGCTGACATCATCATCTCCCTTTTTTTTTTTTTTTACATGTATGCAATTGGGACACAGCCCAGGTCTCCACGCCCTGTTGTAGAGCCAGCAGTTTGCCAGAACCTCCTTGTGCTGATGGTGAGCCTCAGAATGCCCTGGCAGCTCGCCAGCCAATCAGCACTCAGTTTTCAGAACGCCAGCCAATCAACTAACAGTTTTAGCAGTTCACACCCTTTTAATAGGCATTCACTCGGGAGCGCCCCCTAGTGTCTATAAGAGGAACTGGTCGGGCTCCTGGTAAACTAGCTGTGTTTATACTGCGGCTGTGCTAGCGCCCCCTGCTGGGCCTGAAACACTGTGACAGCTCTGGGTCAGTCTGCTTTGATTCATACAGCGAAATCCTCAATAAACCGCTGACTGCTGATGAGAGGATAATCACACTGAGTGTGTGTGTGTGTGTGCGTGTGTGTGTGCAGCTGCGTATAGGGATCCACTCGGGCTCGGTTCTGGCGGGGGTGGTCGGGGTGAAGATGCCGCGGTACTGCCTGTTTGGAAACAACGTCACACTGGCCAGCAAGTTTGAGTCTGGCAGCAAACCACGCTGCGTCAACGTCAGCCCCACTACCTACCAGTGAGTACACACACACACACACACACACACACACACACACACACACACCACACTTAACAGTAAAACTCTCTCTCTCTCTCCAGACTCCTGCGGGACGACCGCTCCTTCTCTTTCGTCCCTCGGTCCCGTCAGGAGCTTCCCGACAACTTTCCCAAAGAGATCCCAGGAATCTGCTACTTCCTGGAGGCGGGAAGGTCCCATAGCCACGCCCCTCTGACCAGCACTCGCTCCGCCCCCATCCGGAAGGTGTCCTATAACATTGGGACCATGTTTCTAAGGGAGACCAGCCTCTGAGATAACCCCGCCCACCAGCTACTAAATCATGCCTTGCAGGCTAGCGTTGCCTTTGGCAAGCAGTCGCTCCGTCTCTCGGACACAGCGCTCCGCCCCCAGGGGCGAACAGACGAGAAGGACTGGAGGAGGAGACGTGAATATTCATGAATATTCAAATGTTACTTTAAAGAGACTCGGAAATTTAAATATATATATTTGAATAAATATATATATAATATATATTTGCATAAAGCCTTCTGCTCCACGACATGCGCAACTGTATTCAACACACACACACAACATACCAATAATAATAATAATAATAATAATAATAATACACTGCTACATTAAATCTCTGTGTATACACACACACACACACACACACACACACACACACACACAGCTCTCAGCACTGTAGGACATAGACAGGATTCACATACAGAACCTGGTGCCTTCTACTAAATGCACAGCGGAATTCACCCCTTCACCCTCACCACCCTCCCAGACAGACCCCACCCACCCAGACAGACCCCACCCACCCAGACAGACTGCCCCCCCCAGGTCAGACGGGAGTGCTTGGTGTGTAACACGGCCAAAATCACCTGATCACCTCATGCTGTTGTAGTTTTGTGTATCAAGCTCTAAAAGACACACAGAAAATCCTGGAACCATCCAGACGCCTGAGACGTCTCCAGTCGTCTGCACTCATCAGAAACGTCTGCACGTCCACCAGGCGACATCTACATCCATCACAGACGTCTGCAAGTTCACCACAGACATCTGCATCCATCACAGACATCTGCAAGTTCACCACAGACGTCTGCATCCATCACAGACGTCTGCATCCATCACAGACATCTGCATCCATCACAGACATCTGCAAGTTCACCACAGACGTCTGCATCCATCACAGACGTCTGCATCCATCACAGACGTCTGCAAGTTCACCACAGACGTCTGCATCCATCACAGACATCTGCAAGTTCACCACAGACGTCTGCATCCATCACAGACGTCTGCAAGTTCACCACAGACATCTGCATCCATCACAGACATCTGCAAGTTCACCACAGACGTCTGCATCCATCACAGACATCTGCAAGTTCACCACAGACGTCTGCATCCATCACAGACGTCTGCATCCATCACAGACATCTGCAAGTTCACCACAGACGTCTGCATCCATCACAGACATCTGCAAGTTCACCACAGACGTCTGCATCCATCACAGACGTCTGCAAGTTCACCACAGACGTCTGCTAGTTCACCACAGACGTCTGCATCCATCACAGACGTCTGCAAGTTCACCACAGACGTCTGCTAGTTCACCACAGACGTCTGCATCCATCACAGACATCTGCTAGTTCACCACAGACGTCTGCATCCATCACAGACGTCTGCAAGTTCACCACAGACGTCTGCATCCATCACAGACGTCTGCTAGTTCACCACAGACGTCTGCATCCATCACAGACATCTGCAAGTTCACTACAGACGTCTGCGTCCTCTGGACCTCAAGAGAAAATTTAAGTCTGGAAATGGAAGGTTCTGGTGAGTGAGACAGAGTTCTAGACGTGGAAGGTTCTGTGTGTGTGTGTGTGCGTGTGTGTGTGCGCGTGTGTGTGTGTAAGAGTGTGTGTGTCCACTGTTTGTCTCTGCTGTAATCTCGTTGAGATTGAACTGTCACTCATTTTACTCTATCAAGTTACAGCAAACCATGACCTGTCAGTCGAACTTAGCCGTCCAATCACACACAACCAACTGCTGTCAATCAGAGGTGTTCTTCCAATCACTCTTAACCTACAACTGTCAATCAAACCAGTCCCTCCAGTCGCGGCAAATCAACAGCTGTCAATCATTTTTCACAATGCCAATAAAACCAAGCATTCGCCTACAGACACACCCCCCTGCCTCCTGTCCTTACTCAGATCAGCTCTAATCTGTGTGTGTGTATAAATGAAGGGAACAAACACATTTCTCTTAGATAAAATAAAAAATATATAATTATAAAATGAAAGATAATTACATATATATATAATATATGGGTTATATTATTATTATTATTACATATAGATAATTACATATATATAATACATATGGACTATATTATTATTACATATAGATAATTACATATATAATACATATGGGCTATATTATTATTACATATATAATATATATGGGCTATATTAATATTACATATAGATTATTACATATATATAATATATATGGGCTATATTAATATTACATATAGATTATTACATATATATAATATATATGGGCTATATTATTATTACATATAGATAATTACATATATATGATATATATGGGCTATATTATTATTACATATAGATAATTACATATATAATACATATGGGCTATATTATTATTACATATATAATATATATGGGCTATATTAATATTACATATAGATTATTACATATATATAATATATATGGGCTATATTATTATTACATATAGATAATTACATATATATAATACATATGGGCTATATTATTATTACATATAGATAATTACATCTATATAATACATATGGGCTATATTATTATTACATATAGATAATTACATATATAATACATATGGGCTATATTATTATTACATATAGATAATTACATATATAATATATGGGCTATATTATTATTACATATAGATAATTACATATATATAATATATGGGCTATATTATTATTACATATAGATAATTACATATATATAATACATATGGGCTATATTATTATTACATATAGATAATTACATATATAATACATATGGGCTATATTATTATTACATATAGATAATTACATATATAATATATGGGCTATATTATTATTACATATAGATAATTACATATATATAATACATATGGGCTATATTATTATCACATATAGATAATTACATATATATAATACATATGGGCTATACTATTATTACATATAGATAATTACATATATAATATATGGGCTATATTATTATTACATATAGATAATTACATATATAATATATGGGCTATATTATTATTACATATAGATAATTACATCTATATAATACATATGGGCTATATTATTATTACATATAGATAATTACATATATAATACATATGGGCTATATTATTATTACATATAGATAATTACATATATAATATATGGGCTATATTATTATTACATATAGATAATTACATCTATATAATACATATGGGCTATATTATTACATATACTTTATATATACATTTGTGACTTATCATCTTAGAAAAGGTATAAACATGGTGTGTGTGTGTGTGTATTACCTGCTGTTAAAGGACACTTGTACATCACATGATTATGACAATGAAATGCCAACAGGACGACAGACACTGATACAGCTCATGTATGTAGACTGAGTGATTTGCATATTTTAATATATTTACATATTCACAGTGGCTGAATGACATGGTCCTGTCCTGTGTGTGTGTACGAGTAAGTGAAGGTGAGGTGTGGGAGTGTCCTCTTTAGATGACATGTAGAAGTCCAGGACACACCCAATCACTGTATGAGTCATGTAGATCCGCCCCCTTTCACAGTCAGCACTGACTGAAATGGAAAATCTCTCACACACACACACACACACACCCTAACCTTCCTCTCTACCCTCTCTGATCCTCTCCCCCCCTCTATAGAGCTCCACCACTGTCTGTGTCTAGAACACTGTGCGGTTCTAGAACAGCGGGTACCTCTGCGTTCTGGAACAGTCAGTGGTTGAATAGCAGAGTCTTCCTTCCTGTTCCTCATCTCTCCCCATCCCATAATATCATTACCACGGTAATCTGCTCATCACTCATTCATTACGACCTCATCACGCTCGGCCAATCGGATTAGGCCGTATAATTACAGATTCAGCAGCTGATAGCAGGAGCTGCTGCAGTAAAGCACGGTGGTCTGGGAAAGGCCTGCTGTGTGTGTGTGTGTGTGTGTTTGAACTGTCTACAGGATTTTACATGCTTTGTGTAATATCTGCCCACCCGAAGGAGACCCCAGAACACCTCTAGGACAACCTCAGACCACCTGAGAGAAACCTCCAAACATCTCCCAGAGAACTACTGACCAAAAACCACCACCTCACCTCACCTCACCTATCCTAACACACACACACACACACCTGTGTGAGAGAGGAAGCGTGTCCTGCTGCTCTCTGTGAGGATTAACAGTGAGGAAATAAAACTCTATTGGATTAACAGTTTCCTGTTAAACACACACACACACACACACACTTATCCCCTCGGCACAACCTGTACTTCTGAAAAACACATCCATCTCACTCACATGCAGTGTGTGTGTGTGTGTGTGTGTGTCTGGGGTTGCAGGAGCAGGGGGGGTTAATCAGCCGACCTCCATTCCTTAATAAACAAACTGAATTACAGATCCTGTTAAACACAGACAGTGTGCATGTCAGGTCACACACACACACACACACACACACACACACAGCAGTTTAGTGGCACCTGCTGACATTCACAGCCAGTGATGGATCTAGAACCTCCTAAAGGTCTAGAGTGGTGCGTTCTCCTGCCACACTGCCACTACACGCTAATCTCACACATCACACACTCAACACGCCCGACTGACCGACCACTCACACACACACACACACACACACAAACACCGACGCTCAGGTTCAGCCCCACAGTCCTCAATCCACACACAATCATGTACACTACAGCGTGTGTGTGAGTGAGTCACAATGATGAAACAGAGACAGCAGTGATGCAATACATTTTAATAACCGAGGCCCAAAATACACACACACACACACACACAGTCCTGTTCAGCATCTGTGGATACAGTGTATTTACATTAGGAGTACGGGCCTTTCCATCACTACGGCAACAGGGACCCTGTTTCTAACCGGGTCCCATACATCTGTCGGCCTGCATGCTGATGAAGTCTGACACCTACTCTTGTGGAACGAACACGAACACACACACACACACACACACACACACACACACACACACACACACACAGCCAGGTGTAGAGAGCTGTTCATATTCTGAACTTCAGATTAGTCACGGACACCGTTCCTCTGCTCTGATTGGCTGCCCAGTGCTGCGCCTTCTAAAAACAGACCAGGCTGAAACACTCCTTACAATATCAGCATGAATGGGTGGGGCTAAACTTCTGTAGGCTGAATGGGTGGGGCTAAACTGCTGTAGGCTGAATGGGTGGGGCTAAACTGCTGTAGGCTGAATGGGTGGGGCTTAACTGCTGTAGGCTGAATGGGTGGGGCTAAACTGCTGTAGGCTGAATGGGTGGGGCTAAACTGCTGTAGGCTGAATGGGTGGGGCTAAACTGCTGTAGGCTGAATGGGTGGGGCTAAACTGCTGTAGGCTGAATGGGTGGGGCTAAACTGCTGTAGGCTGAATGGGTGGGGCTAAACTGCTGTATTCTGAATGCATGTAGGGGGCTCTTAGATGGACCAACACCAAACCACACCCCTCCCCTCTCTCTCTCTATCTCTCTCTCTCTGGTGAGGTGTTGTGGTTGTGGTGATTAAACAGGCTGTGCTGTGATGGCTGCCGTGGTAACAGGGAAAAGTGTTTGTCAAAGAGGAGGATGGGTGAGAAAATCACTCTCTCTCTCTCTCTGTCTCTCTCACTCTCACACTCTCACACACACACACACACACTCCAGATCGTCCTGACTGTAGAAGCAGTCACATTTAATCCTCATCTTTGCTTTTTTGTTTTTGTACATTGATCGACCAGATCCACATTCTGTCCCCCCCCTTATCTGTGACCTCACACCCATTTAACCAATCAGGTGTCAGGAAACGATGCAGTTACAGAGTCAACCGAAAAATTAGTTATTGGAAAATACTGAAACCTGATTGGCTCAGACCGCTGTAATTAACATTACACTGATCCGCTCTACTCCCATCAACCTTCAGATATTTCTGCATGGAGGGGGGTGAGGGAGGGAGGGAGGGCGAGAGAGGGAGAGTGAAAGTGAGAGAGCGCGAGGGAGAGGGAGGTTAAAAGCAATGCCATCCAAACCTACAGCCCTAATGGGCCGCGAAACATCGATATAAATAGACACTGCAGCAGATGGAGGAGAAACACATGGAGAGAGCGCGAGAGCGCGAGAGCGCGCGACAGACCCCACTTTCAGAAGTGAGTTCTGAAAACACGCTTCCTCCAGCGCTGTCCTTCCACTTCTCCCCATTTCATTTCCCCGATTTTAGCTTCGTTCAGCAGGTGTGTGTTCAGGCCTGCGGTTAGCGCAGCGCTAACTGGTGGGCTATAAGCCTCCATCCCTTGTTAGCTACATTAGCCTCGCGGCCCTATTTTCGCTTTAAGCTATGTCACTCACTGGCGCCCCCGCTGGTCCGCTGGCCTCTCTGCGCTTCGCTCTGAGGGACAGGCGCTTCTTGTTTGCTCTGAAAACTCTCCCAGTAGGCGGGGTCTTCGTCAGAAAGGGGCGTGGCCCCGGAGAGCAGCTCACTGAAGCTCAACAGGGTGAAGGGCGGAGACGTGGCCTCAGCGTCCTGTGTGAACAGAGCAGCGTGTGTGTTAGTGTGTGAAGCGACGTTGTGTGGTCAGCTGTGTTTTCTGGCTGAACTCACATCACAGGCGGGACCCTCCGGCGTTCCCAGCGCCACGGCAACGTGATGATGTTTATCCAGTAAACACTCCTGCAGAGAGGAGACAGCAGCATCACTTACACACACTCACACACACAGCTGACCAATACACACTTCACCATACTTACACAGTGTTTGGTGAAAGATCCATCAACCAATCAATCGCCTGTTGCCACGGAAACAAGTAAAACGACTGTTTTAATAGCTGAGCTGTGTGAAGCTTTACTCTCTGCTGTGTCCCAATACTTACATGAAACTTCCTTTCCCGTGTGCTGTTTGGTTTGGGACAAGGCCCAAAGCAGTGCACTATACAGTAAACCGAATGCAGTTTGGGACACAGCCTATAGTTCTTGGTTCTAGACAAGGGCATGATGAGCCACTGGTCCTCTGTGCTGCTGCTGGTCAGGGTGAGTGTCAGAGGGACAGAGCCTCCCTGAGGGAACGCTGGGAACACACAGCGGGACACAGCGGATAAACACCAGCAGGACTTCCATTATTTACCTCCTTCTGTTTTCCTTTAGAGTCAGGGAGAGTGTGTGTGTCACGTTCACATGGCCTGAGCGGGACAGATATAGGCTTCTTCTCACACACACACACACACACACACACACACACACACACTGACAGGGTCTCGGAACTCTGTGTGAGATAAAACAGACATGCCTGAATAGAATGTACAGTGGGGGTTTGGGAAAGTGTGTGTGTGTGTGTGTGTGTGTGGTCGTGTGAATACTGGACCCTCTAGCCTTGTGACCTTAGTGATAACGTGACATTTCTCTACCTCTCTATCTCTCCTCGTCCAGCTTCTTTATCTCTGTTCATCTCTCTCTCACATACTCAGACACTCGATTACACACACACACACACACACACACACACACACACACACACAGACTCACACACATCCGATATGAAGTTTCCATTTCCAGCCTGTCAGTTAGGCTCTACAGCTCCCCCAGTGGTTTGTTCATATTTTTAAATGATTCTGAATCAAACCCAAATGATCACATACTGAGATTTGAGATTAATGTGACTCAATGAATCAGTTTTTTAAAGAATCATAACCTTACATACACATGAGGCAGACTGAATCATGGTGAAAGTTGAGATTTTGTGATGAACTGAATTGTCTCCTAAAGAATCATAACCTTAGTGAATCAAGATTTTGTGATGAACTGAGTCATTTCATAAAGAATCAATACATTATTGGACTGAACTGAATCACTGTGAAAGTTGAGAATTCATGATGCACTGAATCACTTGATAAAGAATCAGAACCTTACTGAATCAACACCTCTAATCCACACCCACACACACACACACACACACACACACTTCTCACCTCAAACCTCCAGCTTTCCTCCTCCTCTTCGTCCAGGTGCATTCTCGTCTGGGAGTAGACCCGCCCCTCTTGCAGCTGACTGGGCGAGATGTGAAACTCCGCCCTCTGCAGGTCAAATGCCAGCCCTGAACCGATCGCCTTGATGAAACTCTCCTTCAGAGTCTTTGACAGACGGAGGAACGGACCAATCAGTACACGCAGGCACACAATGTAACGCGTGTGTGTGTGTGTTAGTTTTCGTGTACCGTGTGTGTGCTCTAAGATGACAGCAGACTTCTATAACTGACTCATGAGTGAGAGTGATGATATTACATTACCATGGCAACAGTGATCAGCATGAGAACAATCAGCCTGCCTAATTCTCAGATGAGACACTGCACACAAACACACCCACACAATGCCGCGTAGTTAAACAGCTGTGTGTGTGTGTTTGTGTGTGTGTGATGTGTGCAAGATCACATATTCTGCTTCCCAGGGAGCTTTTGCTGCACCGGGATGCAGTTGCCATGGTTACCCAGTGTCTGTAGAACATGTCCAGTTGATCCCAGTCGGATCCGGCCGATCGGATCGTCTTCCATTCCAGCTCTGTGAACTGCCGGGTCATGATTCTGAAAAATTCCTGCACTGAGCTGCTGCCTGACAACACACACACACACACACACACACACACACACACACACACACACACAGTTAAGCTGCTACCAGGCTTTACTGCTCATTTGGTAACGGCATGAATAAAGAGGCCGTTTGTTTGTTTGTTTGTGTTTGGGTTCTGCTCATGCTCAAACGGATGATTCAGACAGACACTGCATCTGTGGGCGCACAGGGACACCTGGTGGCCATCTGGTGGTAATGCAGGCTGAATGTGTGTACCTGACCTCCCACCTCCTTTACCTGGTTTGGTGGTCTTCATCACGTCCACGCCCACCTGCCTCCCTGGTTCGGCCGCCAGCACGGCATAATCGCCCTGGTGGGACACGTTGAAGCTCCAGTGGGCGTAGCCTGGGCCAGGCGAGGGCTCGGCCAGGTACGGCTTACCACGGGTCGTCCTGCCCAATTGGAAGGCGTCCCACGGCAAGCACACCCTCTCACACACCAGCTTCCTCATCAGCAGACGCCCCCCCTACACACACATACACGCCATGAAAAGACATACCAATATTAATACAATAATAATCCTAAAGATAAACTTACATCATCATCATCATCATTAATATTAATATTATTACAATGTTCTAAACAGCTGCACAAGCCTTCCTCCTGCTATTCCTGTCCCAGTCGTTCTGCTCACCATCGCTGCTTTGGCGTCTCTGGCGAACACGAACTGTCCAATCCGCTGCTTCTCCTCCTGCTGGACGCAGCGGGCAGCCAACAGCCACTCAGAGCGGGACGGGGACCAGGCGCCACAGCGGAACGCCCAGCGCACGCCCTCCATCCGGAGCGATTCCACAAATCACTCCACTAACCAGATACCTTCAGGCTGAAGTCAAGTCTGTCCAAACGTAACACGTGTCTTACTTATTCATTTATTTATTGTATTATTCTTAGTTAATTATTATTAGTTCTGCTATTGATTACTGAATCACTGATATATTGATCAGTGTTAGTGTTCACTGGGGGGTGAATGGGTGATGCTAAACTGGGGGTGAATGGATGATGCTAAACTGGGGGTGAATGGATGATGCTAAACTGGGGGGGAATGGGTGATGCTAAACTGGGGGGTGAATGGATGATGCTAAACTGGGAGGTGAATGGATGATGCTAAACTGGGGGTGAATGGGTGATGCTAAACTGGGAGGTGAATGGGTGATGCTAAACTGGGGGGTGAATGGGTGATGCTAAACTGGGAGGTGAATGGGTGATGCTAAACTGGGAGGTGAATGGATGATGCTAAACTGGGAGGTGAATGGGTGATGCTAAACTGGGGGGTGAATGGGTGATGCTAAACTGGGAGGTGAATGGATGATGCTAAACTGGGGGGTGAATGGGTGATGCTAAACTGGGGGGTGAATGGATGATGCTAAACTGGGGGGTGAATGGGTGATGCTAAACTGGGAGGTGAATGGGTGATGCTAAACTGGGAGGTGAATGGGTGATGCTAAACTGGGAGGTGAATGGATGATGCTAAACTGGGTGGTGAATGGGTGATGCTAAACTGGGGGGTGAATGGGTGATGCTAAACTGGGGGGTGAATGGGTGATGCTAAACTGGGGGGTGAATGGATGATGCTAAACTGGGGGGTGAATGGGTGATGCTAAACTGGGAGGTGAATGGGTGATGCTAAACTGGGAGGTGAATGGGTGATGCTAAACTGGGAGGTGAATGGATGATGCTAAACTGGGTGGTGAATGGGTGATGCTAAACTGGGGGGTGAATGGGTGATGCTAAACTGGGGGGTGAATGGATGATGCTAAACTGGGGGGTGAATGGGTGATGCTAAACTGGGGGGTGAATGGATGATGCTAAACTGGGGGGTGAATGGGTGATGCTAAACTGGGGGGTGAATGGATGATGCTAAACTGGGGGGTGAATGGATGATGCTAAACTGGGGGGTGAATGGGTGATGCTAAACTGGGGGTGAATGGGTGATGCTAAACTGGGGGGTGAATGGGTGATGCTAAACTGGGGGGTGAATGGGTGATGCTAAACTGGGGGGTGAATGGATGATGCTAAACTGGGGGGTGAATGGATGATGCTAAACTGGGGGGTGAATGGATGATGCTAAACTGGGGGGTGAATGGGTGATGCTAAACTGGGGGGTGAATGGGTGATGCTAAACTGGGGGGTGAATGGATGATGCTAAACTGGGGGGTGAATGGGTGATGCTAAACTGGGGGGTGAATGGATGATGCTAAACTGGGGGGTGAATGGGTGATGCTAAACTGGGGGGTGAATGGGTGATGCTAAACTGGGGGGTGAATGGGTGATGCTAAACTGGGGGGTGAATGGATGATGCTAAACTGGGGGTGAATGGGTGATGCTAAACTGGGGGGTGAATGGATGATGCTAAACTGGGGGGTGAATGGGTGATGCTAAACTGGGGGGTGAATGGATGATGCTAAACTGGGGGGTGAATGGGTGATGCTAAACTGGGGGTGAATGGGTGATGCTAAACTGGGGGGTGAATGGGTGATGCTAAACTGGGGGGTGAATGGGGGTGTGTGGTACCCTGTGATGGACCGGCACCTTGTCCAGGAGGTATTCCTGCTTCACGCCCAATGAGTCCAGGTAGGTTCTGGACCCACAGCGACCCTGAGCAGGAGGAAGCGAATAAGAAGACATGACTGACTGAGAGTTTCTGTATTTATTCTATTTATATTATAATCTGTTAATCACTATTAATCCACCCTCAGTTCGTAAAACAGGGCAGTTTAAGATCATTAATAATGTAATGTTTTTATTCCACTCCTGTCTGAACTGCCTCGCGCAGCGCTGTGAGGCTCTCCCGCGCGCTTATTTGCTGTTTTTAGCGTAAAAACACTGTTGTTGTTATTAGCATTAGCGTTAGCGTTAGCATTAGCATTAGCATTAGCATTAGCTTCGCTCACCGCCGCCACTCTCGCCCGTTCTTCCTCCGCGCACGCGCAGTCAGCCCGCCTCTCTGAGGGCGGGACATAAACAGCGCCGCTGATTGGCCGACCGCAGGAAGGACGCGAGGCTGTGGCCAATAGCAAAGCGCGGCTGCGGAGGCGGAACCACGGCCACATAGAGCTGCGCTCACTAGAGCGGAAGCGCTGCGGAGTCTGCCCGGCGGAGCTCGCTGGGAGCGCTGGGTCTGTCTGCGGCGGCGGCCTCGGACCAGCCTCGCGGGAAGCGGCGGCGCCGGGGTGAGCTCCTACAGGAAGCGCTGCCCGGTCAGTCGGGTGCAGGGTAACAGCCGCGGAGACCAGACCTCTAAAGAGACGCTAGGGTCTAAAGGAGCGCGCGCGCTTCGGCTTCCGGTAAGAAGTTGTGGACGAGCGGATCCGAACCTCTACATCAAACAGCGGGTCACAGCAGCCCGGGTACGAACCTGAGGAGCAGGGCGAGCTCAGCTCAGGGGGCTGTATGAACCCGTATGTGGGGGCGCTGTGTCTGTGTCTGGGGGCGCTGTGTCTGTGTCTGGGGGCGCTGTGTCTGTGTCTGGGGGCGCTGTGTCTGTGTCTGGGGGGCTGTGTCTGTGTCTGTGTCTGGGGGTGCTGTGTCTGGGGGTGCTGTGTCTGTGTCTGGGGGGCTGTGTCTGTGTCTGGGGTGCTGTGTCTGTGTCTGGGGGGCTGTGTCTGTGTCTGGGGGGCTGTGTCTGTGTCTGGGGGGCTGTGTCTGTGTCTGTGTCTGGGGGTGCTGTGTCTGGGGGTGCTGTGTCTGGGGGCGCTGTGTCTGGGGGGCTGTGTCTGTGTCTGGGGGCGCTGTGTCTGTGTCTGGGGGCGCTGTGTCTGTGTCTGGGGGGCTGTGTCTGGGGGGGCTGTGTCTGGGGGCGCTGTGTCTGGGGTGCTGTGTCTGTGTCTGGGGTGCTGTGTCTGGGTCTGTGTCTGGGTCTGGGGGCGCTGTGTCTGTGTCTGGGGGGCTGTGTCTGTGTCTGGGGTGCTGTGTCTGTGTCTGGGGGTGCTGTGTCTGGGGGCGCTGTGTCTGTGTCTGGGGGGCTGTGTCTGTGTCTGGGGGTGCTGTGTCTGGGGGTGCTGTGTCTGGGGGTGCTGTGTCTGGGGGGCTGTGTCTGGGGGCGCTGTGTCTGTGTCTGGGGGCGCTGTGTCTGGGGGGCTGTGTCTGTGTCTGGGGGCGCTGTGTCTGTGTCTGGGGGCGCTGTGTCTGGGGGGCTGTGTCTGGGGGGCTGTGTCTGGGGGGCTGTGTCTGGGGGGGCTGTGTCTGGGGGGGCTGTGTCTGGGGGGGCTGTGTCTGGGGGCGCTGTGTCTGGGGTGCTGTGTCTGGGGTGCTGTGTCTGTGTCTGGGGGGCTGTGTCTGGGGGCGCTGTGTCTGGGGTGCTGTGTCTGTGTCTGGGGGGCTGTGTCTGTGTCTGGGGCGCTGTGTGTGGGGCGCTGTGTCTGGGGGCGCTGTGTCTGGGGGCGCTGTGTCTGGGGGTCTGTGTCTGGGGGCGCTGTGTCTGTGTCTGGGGGTCTGTGTCTGGGGGGCTGTGGCTGTGTCTGGGGGCGCTGTGTGTGGGGGCGCTGTGTCTGTCTGGGGGTGCTGTGTCTGTGTCTGGGGGGCTGTGTCTGGGGGCGCTGTGTGTGGGGGCGCTGTGTCTGTCTGGGGGTGCTGTGTCTGTGTCTGGGGGCGCTGGGTCTGTGTCTGGGGGCGCTGTGTCTGGGGGCGCTGTGTCTGGGGGGCTGTGTCTGTGTCTGGGGGCGCTGGGTCTGTGTCTGCGGGGCTGTGTCTGGGGGCGCTGGGTCTGTGTCTGGGGGGCTGTGTCTGGGGTGCTGTGTCTGTGTCTGGGGGCGCTGTGTCTGTGTCTGGGGGCGCTGGGTCTGTGTCTGGGGGGCTGTGTCTGTGTCTGGGGGCGCTGTGTCTGGGGGGCTGGGTCTGTGTCTGGGGGGCTGGGTCTGTGTCTGGGGGGCTGTGTCTGGGGTGCTGTGTCTGTGTCTGGGGGCGCTGTGTCTGGGGGGCTGTGTCTGTGTCTGGGGGGCTGTGTCTGTGTCTGGGGGCGTTGTGTCTGGGGGCGTTGTGTCTGTGTGTAGGGGCGCTGTGTCTGGGGCGCTGTGTCTGTGTCTAGGGGCGCTGTGTCTGGGGCGCTGTGTCTGTGTCTAGGGGCGCTGTGTCTGGGGCTCTGTGTCTGTGTCTGGGGGCGCTGTGTCTGTGTCTAGGGGCGCTGGGTCTGTGTCTGGGGGCGCTGGGTCTGTGTCTGGGGGCGCTGTGTCTGTGTCTAGGGGCGCTGTGTCTGGGGGCGCTGTGTGTGGGGGCACTGTGTCTGTCTGGGGGCGCTGTGTGTGGGGGCACTGTGTCTGTCTGGGGGCGCTGTGTCTGTGTCTGTGTCTGGGGCTGTGTCTGGGGGTGCTGTGTCTGGGGGGCTGTGTCTGGGGGCGCTGTGTGTGGGGGCACTGTGTCTGTCTGGGGGCGCTGTGTGTGGGGGCACTGTGTCTGTCTGGGGGCGCTGTGTGTGGGGGCACTGTGTCTGTCTGGGGGCGCTGTGTCTGTGTCTGTGTCTGGGGCTGTGTCTGGGGGTGCTGTGTCTGGGGGTGCTGTGTCTGGGGGGCTGTGTCTGGGGGCGCTGTGTCTGTGTCTGGGGGCGCTGTGTCTGTGTCTGGGGGGCTGTGTCTGTGTCTGGGGGGCTGTGTCTGGGGGCGCTGTGTCTGTGTCTGGGGTGCTGTGTCTGTGTCTGGGGGGCTGTGTCTGTGTCTGGGGGGCTGTGTCTGTGTCTGGGGCGCTGTGTCTGGGGGCGCTGTGTCTGTGTCTGGGGGGCTGTGTCTGGGGGCGCTGTGTCTGTGTCTGGGGGGCTGTGTCTGGGGGCGCTGTGTCTGTGTCTGGGGGTCTGTGTCTGGGGTGCTGTGTCTGGGTCTGGGTCTGGGGGCGCTGTGTCTGTGTCTGGGGGGCTGTGTCTGTGTCTGGGGTGCTGTGTCTGTGTCTGGGGGTGCTGTGTCTGGGGGCGCTGTGTCTGGGGGGCTGTGTCTGTGTCTGTGTCTGGGGGTGCTGTGTCTGGGGGTGCTGTGTCTGGGGGGCTGTGTCTGGGGGGCTGTGTCTGGGGGCGCTGTGTCTGTGTCTGGGGGCGCTGTGTCTGGGGGGCTGTGTCTGTGTCTGGGGGCGCTGTGTCTGTGTCTGGGGGCGCTGTGTCTGTGTCTGGGGGGCTGTGTCTGGGGGGCTGTGTCTGGGGGGGCTGTGTCTGGGGGCGCTGTGTCTGGGGTGCTGTGTCTGGGGTGCTGTGTCTGTGTCTGGGGTGCTGTGTCTGGGGGTGCTGTGTCTGTGGGCGCTGTGTCTGGGGTGCTGTGTCTGTGTCTGGGGGGCTGTGTCTGTGTCTGGGGCGCTGTGTGTGGGGCGCTGTGTCTGGGGGCGCTGTGTCTGTGTCTGGGGGGCTGTGTCTGGGGGCGCTGTGTCTGTGTCTGGGGGTCTGTGTCTGGGGGCGCTGTGTCTGTGTCTGGGGGCGCTGTGTCTGTGTCTGGGGGTCTGTGTCTGGGGGCGCGGGGTCTGTGTCTGGGGGCGCTGGGTCTGTGTCTGGGGGGCTGTGGCTGTGTCTGGGGGCGCTGTGTGTGGGGGCGCTGTGTCTGTCTGGGGGTGCTGTGTCTGTGTCTGGGGCGCTGTGTCTGTGTCTAGGGGCGCTGTGTCTAGGGGCGCTGTGTCTGTGTCTGGGGGCGCTGTGTGTGGGGGCACTGTGTCTGTCTGGGGGCGCTGTGTCTGTGTCTGGGGCGCTGTGTCTGTGTCTAGGGGCGCTGGGTCTGTGTCTGGGGGCGCTGGGTCTGGGGGCGCTGTGTCTGTGTGTAGGGGCGCTGTGTCTGGGGCGCTGTGTCTGGGGCGCTGTGTCTGGGGGCGCTGTGTCTGTGTCTGGGGGCGCTGTGTCTGTGTCTGGGGGGCTGTGTCTGGGGCGCTGTGTCTGTGTCTGGGGCGCTGTGTCTGTGTCTGGGGGCGCTGTATCTGTGTCTGGGGCGCTGTATCTGTGTCTGGGGCGCTGTGTCTGTGTCTGGGGCGCTGTGTCTGGGGGCGCTGTGTCTGTGTCTGGGGGCGCTGTGTCTGTGTCTGGGGTGCTGTGTCTGGGGTGCTGTGTCTGGGGCGCTGTGTCTGGGGCGCTGTGTCTGTGTCTGGGGGCGCTGTGTCTGTGTCTGGGGTGCTGTGTCTGGGGCGCTGTGTCTGGGGGCGCTGTGTCTGTGTCTGGGGTGCTGTGTCTGGGGCGCTGTGTCTGGGGCGCTGTGTCTGGGGCGCTGTGTCTGTGTCTGGGGGGCTGTGTCTGTGTCTGGGGGCGTTGTGTCTGGGGGCGTTGTGTCTGTGTGTAGGGGCGCTGTGTGTGGGGGCGCTGTGTCTGGGGGGCGCTGGCGCTGTGTCTGGGGGGCGCTGGGTCTGTGTCTGGGGGCGCTGGCGCTGTGTCTGGGGGCGCTGTGTCTGGGGGCGCTGGCGCTGTGTGATGAGCTTAAAGTACTCTCTCTGTTCTGAAAGGAAATACCGGAGTAACTGTTCTGTTTACTCTCTCCACAGTCTCACCTTCCTCATACTACTCTCACTCTTCCTCACACTCCTCCTCTCACTCTTCCTCACACTCCTCCGTCATGGACTT
Organism: Salminus brasiliensis; assembly: GCF_030463535.1. Classification (NCBI taxonomy): domain Eukaryota; kingdom Metazoa; phylum Chordata; class Actinopteri; order Characiformes; family Bryconidae; genus Salminus; species Salminus brasiliensis. The sequence goes on from NW_027326659.1 coordinate 36,754, forward strand.
CCTGCAGCTGAGGCACCTGAAGCGGAAGCGGAAGAGTAACTACAGCGTGCGGGAGACGCAGACGCTGATCCGGGAGATCCAGCGGCGGCGGGACGTCCTGTTCTCGCGGCAGCAGAACACGGCGGTGAACGAGCTGAAGCGGCGCGCCTGGGAGGAGGTGGCGGAGTGCGTGAACGCGCTGGGTGAGGGCGAGGTGCGCACGGCTGGGGAGGTCAAGCGCCGGTACCTGGACTGGCGCACGCTGATGAAGCGGAAGCAGCTGAGGGCACAGCTGGCCGCCGGACTGCAGCCGGACTACGACCCGCCCTGTTCTCCTGACAACGAGGCCTCGCTCGGTGGTGAGCCGTCGCAGGACCCGGGCGGCTTTCCTAAAGAAGTGCAGGGATACTGGCAGGACCTGCCGGACCTCGGGGAGAACAGCGTTCACTCTGGAGTCAAACTGGAGGACTCGGAAGCTAGCGATTATAACGTAAGTGACCTGAATGAGCAGGTGTCCCAATACTTTTGTCCATACAGTGTATTTAATGTTGGTGTGTCCGCAGCTGGATGCTGGTGTTGGAGACTGTGTCCCAGGCGAGGTAGAAGGTGAGGGAGATGAAGATGATGAAGACTGCTTCCCCTCCATCCTGACAGATGTGGACAGGGACGAGAACGTCCCAGAAGACTTCGCCCACATCGACGAGTTTGGGGTCCTGAGCTGCCCAAAGACGCCCGCCGGACCGCCCCTGACCCGAGACCTGGGGCCTGTCACACCTGTCCCACCTGGAGTGGGCGGGGCGACGCTGGGCCTGGCTGCAGGAGACAGCACAAGCCTGCTGGTGGCGCTGGAGCGGCAGCGCCTGGAGCTGGAGAAGCAGCGGCTGCAGGTGGAGACGGAGCGGCTGCAGGTGGAGAAGGAGCGCCTCCTGGTGGAGAAGAAAAGGCTGTGTCAGGCCGAGATGGAGCGAGAGCGCCTCCAGCTGGAGAAGGAGCGTCTGGACTTGGAGAGGGAGAGACTCCGCCTGCTCATGCACCAGTCGGCGCTGCCGCAGCAAAGCCCCGCCTCCTCCACCACCATGGCCACACCCACCACCTCCTCCGCCCCGTCCTCGTCGTCCTCCCTGGATGCAGAGAAGGACAAGAAGCCCGCCTGGCCGGTGTGGACGGACCTGGAGGGGGAGAAGTTGAAACTGGAGAAGGAGCGCCTCCTGCTGGAGAAGGAGAGGCTGCAGTTCTTCAGGTTCGAGTCGGGCCGGCTGCAGATTGAGCGAGAGCGCCTCCAGGTGGAGAAGGAGAGGCTACAGCTGCACAAGGACGGCCAGCAGATGGCGCTGCACTCGTGAGCCTAAAGTAGCGGTTGACCTGCTGACCTGCGGAGCTGAGGTTCGGCCCTGATCTGACACACCTGGTCCAGGTGAACATTACAGCCAGGTGTGTTGGATCAGCCGAGACACGGCTGGAGGCTGACGTAGCTCCAGTGCTAATGGGTGGTGTATGAGCTCCATTTCAGTGGAGCTGCAGCACTGCCACACCTGCTGTGAGGTCGGAGCCCAGCGTTTGCTGGATGGAGGGAGGAGCTGGAGCTTCTGCCAGCAGAGGAGAACCTGCACATACTCGGCTGCTTCCGGAGACTGTGTGTGTGTGTGTGTGTGTGTGTTTCAGTCACAGTCACAGTCCAGTATTTCTGTGGTGTTGCTCCTTCTGTCGTCTGCTGATCTTCTGGACTGAAGCCGAGGTGTGGGCCGATACCGAGCACTGATCTGATACCACACCTCCGTTCTACACACACACACACACACACACACACACACACACACACACACACACACTATAGGGATACTCCACCTGCTTTCCAAAATTCCCTGCAGAATTCTTTGCTTAAGATTTAAACAGACTGGGGTGGCGGTGTTTGGTGAGAAACGCTCGGTTCTAGTTCAGAGCTGTTCTACAGTGGAGGTTCTAGATAAGCTCCTCCAGTCAGAGCTGTTCTACAGTGGAGGTTCTAGATAACCACCCCAGTCAGAGCTGGATTTCTACAGTGAAGGTTCTAGATAAGCTCCCCCAGTCAGAGCTGGATTTCTACAGTGGAGGTTCTAGATAAGCTCCCCCAGTCAGAGCTGGATTTCTACAGTGGAGGTTCTAGATAAGCTCCCCCAGTCAGAGCTGTTCTACAGTGGAGGTTCTAGATAAGCTCCCCCAGTCAGAGCTGAGGTTCTACAGTGGAGGTTCTAGATAAGCTCCCCCAGTCAGAGCTGTGGTTCTACAGTGGAGGTGAAGGGAAGCAGACGTCTGAAGCTCTAATAAAAGCTCCTCACAGAAAGTTCTTCACCTAATGGTGATGAAGACGCTGCCTGATGCCTGAGACACGGTTCTACCAGAGTTCTGAGAAGAGTTCGGCTCTAGAACCTGCTTTTAGAACCAGATCATTAAAATGGTGGAGGGATACATGCTGCAGGGTGTAGTGCAGCTACAGAAAGTAGTCCCTAAAGAGAACTGCATTAGTTCAGATTCTCCACTATTTTACCTTCATCATCATCATCATCATCATTCCATATAAAACTCAGGAGACTCGTATAGCTGCACTGGTGGGTTTAGATAGGAGATACATTATGGGATATATCTGTGTAATTGTAGTCATGGCGACCGACGCCTGCTTCCATTCACCTCCACTGTACAGAGATCAGCTGTCTGTGGAGAATTTAGAAAATTGGGTGGAGTTTCTCTGGAAATGTGCTCTCGGCTCGGTGGGGAGTGTGAGGTCTGCGTGATCAGGTGGGTGTTTCACTAATGAACACACTGTCTGCAGAGTCCTGCTGTAATCCTATATTCACACGGAGGAAGTGTGTGTGTGTGTGTGTGTGTTGGTATTGTGTGTATTTGTGTTTGTTTTGAAGGTTTTCCACATTGTTGTCCATCCAGAGCGGGAGTGGAGTTCGTAGAGGCTGTGTGTTAATATTGGAAGTCTGTATCGATTAGACTGTATTGATTAGAGGTTATTGATTAGGGCGTTCCAGATCCGTAGTTTAGGTTCTAAGCGGCCGTAATTCCAGACATGTCCACACAGGATCTTCACAGCGGCAGAAAGTAAACGTGGTCCGAGCTCTAGAACCACAGACAGAACATTACAACCACTCGGCCCATTCCACCCCTCCACTGATAATAATAATAATATTATTATTACCATATACCATAGCAACACCTTAACATTAGCTACACCTTAACCACCAGCAGCGCAACACACTAACACACAGCACCACCACCAGGTCAGTCAGTGTCACTGCAGTGCTGAGAATGACCCTCCACCTAAACGCTACAGTCTGCTCTGTGGTGGTCCGTCCTGTGGGGTCCTGAGCACTGAGCGACAGGGTGAGAGGAACAGCCGGAGACAGAGTGCTCCTGTGTGGTCAGTGGAGCTGCAGACCTTCTGAAAACGCTCCCCACTGCTGCTGGCTGGGAATACTGTCCACCAGAGGGAGCTCTGCTAGAACACAGCGGTAAAAACAAAGGACTGGCTCAAAAGCCGTAAGACTCTCCATTAAACATGCCTGGACCAGGTCGGGACGTCCCCCTGGCGAAGTGACCGCAATGACCGGGCCTCTGGTCCTCCTCATTCAGATGCCTTTTGTTTTCAGGGTTCAGAGACGGTTCAGAAGATTGGTGTAATCAGTGGAGATACGTACGTGATCACATGACCTGGGTAAATGAACAGTGATGAGATTTATTTTTATTGATTGATCGCTGACCCTCGAGTCGTGTTCGGGATCTGACAGAGCTTCTTTAGTTCAGGACAGGAGAAGCCCAGTGTTTGTTAGCAACGTTAGCCTAGCATCTCCTGTAGTAATCCAGAGAAGCTCCCGTCAGGTTCCGAACAGGCCGTGGCTGATCGAGTGAATCTGGGGACAGAGATCAGTCATTATGGTCAGATTGTTTATGTGAGCTGTTCCTGTGAAGTGCACTGTTACCTGTTAGCCGTGTGGAGGACTTCCTGTGAGGCTGAACGTCAGTAAAGGTGTTCCTGTGTTCACTGAACTGTGGAGTGTTACTGTGTCCTAACCCCAGCGCTGCTAAAACTGCCATCGGAGCACATCACAAGCTTAGCAGCCTTAAGCTAACCCATACAAGGCTAGCCGAACACATGCTAACAGTTAGGACGGAAAGATATCTTAACCAGCTTGAGCTGACCAGGCTTGTTTTTTTTCCCCAGAAGGCTAATCACAACAATTTAGAAGCTAGCTAATCATCATTAAAGACTAGCTAATCAACACAGAGGACGGGCTAACGTCGTCAAAGAGGAAACACACTGCTTCATTCAGATGCTACGTTAAAAACACGCTGTGTCCACGTGGTTGGGTGTTGCCTCTGCTGGTCCTTGTTCGTTCTGGTGTAACAGGGTTGTAGGGTTCCATCCGAACAGGAGGGAACCCTGGGTACAACAGATGCTTTCACTCCCACCTTCACCTGGACATGAATGTACTATAAACTGCTGTAGGCTGAATGGGTGGGGCTAAACTGCTGTAGGCTGAATGGGTGGGGCTAAACTGCTGTAGGCTGAATGGGTGGGGCTAAACTGCTGTAGGCTGAATGGGTGGGGTTAAAGGCATTCCCTTTTAAGTCCAGAAATCCACGCCAGTATTTTCCCATCTTAGGGTGGTGTTGCTGTGAGAAAAGGAAGGAGGAAGCCGGTGGAGGTGTGTATCATACAAACTCTCCTCTTTTATTGGTTGTGGGTAACAGAGAGAACGAAGGCAGACCTTGAAACCAAAACGTCCCGAAATCGGGAACACCAACCAACCAACCGGAGATACACTGTAACTTCATGTGCCATCAGCTACATCTACAGTGTGTGTGTGTGTGTGTGTGTATGAGCAGGACCCTGTGAGCATTCGTTTGGGACGAGGACGAGTGCACAACTCTTCCTTCCCGCCTATGCCGTGTTCTCACACAAGAGGGCGCTACTGTAGTGTGTGTGTGTGTCTCTCTAGAACTCTACGTACTTCAGTACCGGTGCTGTGTCTTAAACTCGTTATTGCGATGAACTGTCCCCTAGGATGCTCTACAAAAGGTGGAGGTGGTGTTCGGCTACAGGTATTTACAACCTGCTTTAAAAAGCAGGGTTCTACGTTCCGCTGCTGCTTTACGGTCCCTTCATTCCCCCAACCACCCCCCACCCACCACACCCACCCGCGGAAATGTACATATTTACGTGTGATTGGTAGTTAGCGGGGATCGCTACGGCGATGCCGCTCAGGTTGGCTAGCTAACTCTAGTGAACGTTGCTAATATCCTAGATACTTCTTTTTTTCTTTTTTGCGTTAATTTTATCGTAGACTACAGCTTAGGAGGTCAAAGGTTAAACAAAGCGTGGGGCTCGTTGAAAGTGTGTGTGTGTGTGTGTAAAGTACAGGAAATTTACACAGTCCAAAGTTTCAAGTTTACAGTATCGTGGTCTTTTTTTTATCCCCCCCTTTCGTCCGTGGGCGATGTTTATCTGCGATGATCGGTTTAAGGCGTCTAGACGTCTGGGATCCTGGTGACGCACTGTTCCCGCGTCCAGACTCGCTTCCAGACGCCCTCTAGTGTTTTTGTTTTTGTATCCATTTCGCTGCTAAGCGTCATCGTTCCGTCCTTGCGGACGTTCTTCGTCCCGCCCCAGGTTCTGCGGCGCGTGGAGGATCAGGTCACTGTAACTGTAGTCCTTCAGTCCGTTTCTGTAGTCCAGGTGGGCCGGCCGGGAAGCATGGCGTAGTCAGCAGGATTAGCGTGGCGTAAGGCACAGGGTGAGTTTTTTGGTTGCTATGGGAGCTCGGAAGAGGACACCACGGCGAGGGCGGGGCCGTGGCGGAAGGAGGGGCCAGAGTGCACAGCCTTGGGGCAGTCTGGCGTCAGGACACGCCCGTTTTCCCCCAGGCTGCCCGTGATGGACAACCGGGCCTTGTTTCTCATGGCTTCGGTGAAAGTGAGCTAGAGGAAGGGGGCGGGGGGTATGGGTAGGACGAGAGGAGGCGGAGTCAGTTTCGGATCATTTGGCATTATGTAAATCACAGTGACATCACAGTGATGTAGAAATACAAACAAAACAACAAATTTGGACGAAATGATGCAGGCAGACAACAAACAAACATCTCAACAATCCACACACACACACACACACACACACACAGTGTTTAGCGTCAGTGTGCTAAGCTAACAGGATTCCAGTTTGTATCCACCTTATTTTCCAGTAAACTTCGTCTGCCCTTACCATGCTGTGGAGGGAACCACCAACACCAGAACATCCCCACCCACAGAAGTGGCTGTAGTAACCAAGCTCCAGGGAAGTGGATGTGTCGGGTGCCTGTGAGGCTCCTAGCTAGCTAGGTTAGCTTGTAGGCTAACATCTTACCTGACCCCACAGAACAGGGGGAGTATTTGTGTTGAGGGGGAAAGCTAGCTAAAGAGCTCTAAGTAGCGTAAACTAGCCTGCTGGAATGTTGGGTTAGCATAGCTAGCTACTCTATGATCAGTGGTACAGCAGTGGCGTCTTCAGACTGCCCTCGCTCTGAATACTCTGATACGACCGTCATTCTAACGCAACAGACTCCCGAAACCTGTGAAAGCGGGCGTGGCCAAACAAGGTGGATAGCTGTTCAATAAAACTGATCATTATTTTGATTAATCAGTCTGACCCTGAAACTGACGCCTCATTAAACTGCAACATTATGAACATACTGATCTATAACCTTCTATTAACGCTCAATAACCCTATAACCCTCTATAACTGATCTATAACCTTCTTTTAACGCTCAATAACCCTATAACCCTCTATAACTGATCTATAACCCTCTTTTAACGCTCAATAACCCTATAACCCTCTATAACTGATCTATGACCCTCTATTAACACTCAATAACCCTATAACCCTCTATAACTGATCTATAACCTTCTATTAACGCTCAATAACCCTATAACCCTCTATAACCCTCTATTAACACTCAATAACCCTATAGCCCTTTATAACTGATCTATAACCCTCTATTAACACCCAATAACCCTATAACCCTCTATTAACGCTAAATAACCCTATAACCCTCTAATAACACTCTATAACTGATATATAGTCCTCTATTAACGCTCAATAACCCTATAGCCCTCTATAACTGATCTATAACCCTCTATTAACACTCAATAACCCTATAGCCCTCTATAACTGATCTATAACCCTCTATTTACACTCAATAACCATATAACCCTCTAATAACACTCTATAACCCTCTATTTACACTCAATAACCATATAACCCTCTAATAACACTCTATAACCCTCTATAACTGATATATAACCCTCTATTAACACTCAATAACCCTATAGCCCTCTATAACTGATCTACAACCCTCTATTAACACTCAATAACCCTATAGCCCTCTATAACTGATCTACAACCCTCTATTTACACTCAATAACCCTATAGCCCTCTATAACTGATCTATAACCCTCTATTTACACTCAATAACCATATAACCCTCTAATAACACTCTATAACCCTCTATTTACACTCAATAACCATATAACCCTCTAATAACACTCTATAACCCTCTATAACTGATATATAACCCTCTATTAACACTCAATAACCCTATAGCCCTCTATAACTGATCTACAACCCTCTATTAACACTCAATAACCCTATAGCCCTCTATAACCCTCTATTAACACTCAATAACCCTATAGCCCTCTATAACTGATCTATAACCCTCTTAACTGATTGACGGTGGTTCTCTGTAATGCAGGTGTTACACACACACACACACACACACACACACACAAACATCCCCCACGCAGCCAGAAACACACCAAACTAACTGTAATAATAAAAACAAACAAACAAACATCTGTTCAAGGCAGCTCTAGACAAGCAGTCTGAACAAACAAACAAACAAACAAACAAACAGAAGCGCAGAAGAAGAAAAGGAGCAGAACTGAAAGCTAAGCCACATCACAGACGACCGCCGCAGCTACGAGCGAGCGAGAGCGAGAGAGAGAGAGAGAGAGACACACGAGGAGGACAGCGGCGGCGGTGGCGACCCCCCGGCCCGCCGGCCGCGTGGGGACCCCTAGTTCCTACCCCTAAATCTTTACGCCATCAGAGCCGTACACGTTGTACCCCTCTCTATAAGTGGCTAAGTTCTGCGCGCTCGGGCTGGGGGCAGGGCTAAAATTCAGTTCTGCCGCCTCCACCTGCATTCGCTTAGCCTCCGCCCGCGACTTATAGCAGAACTCCACCAGCGCCACCAGCATGGCCAGCCCCAGGCCGCCCACCAGGATGTAGAAGACCCCCGCCACGTTGCTCAGGCTGAGCGCCTGCGAGCTCTTATCCTGGGGGTGTGGAGGACGAGAGAGGAGGGAGAGAGAGAGCAGAATTAGAGACAGACAGCGGCGGGAAAACATCCATCACCAGCATTCAGCTACATCAGCATCAGTGCAGCTGCTCCGACACTCGGGCGGAGGTGGAGAATCCGGGTCCGGACTGGAAAAATCCGCCCGGAGTTTTGCTCCGACTGCCCGGGCGGCTCTGCTGCGGCTCTACACCTACAGCTGAGCCGCCCGGGCGGGTGGAGTAAACCCTGGGGCGGATTTATACTGTCCGGACCCGGATTCTCCACCTCTACAATCTAGGCTAGTGTTGTTAGCTAGTTCTACATTCACGCTAGGCTAGTGCACATGGTTAGTGCTAAACTTATGCTAAGCTACTATATTTGGTTAGGCTCAGGTTTTGGGCTAAGCTACTGTATTTAGCTAGCGTTGCGGCGTGTTCTAGGCTAGTTTATTTAGCTAGCGTCGCGGCGTTCTAGGCTAGTTTATTTAGCTACTGTTGCGGCGTGTTCTAGGCTAGTTTATTTAGCTAGCGTTGCGGCGTGTTCTAGGCTAGTTTATTTAGCTAGCGTTGCGGCGTGTTCTAGGCTAGTTTATTTAGCTAGTGTTGCGGCGTGTTCTAGGCTAGTTTATTTAGCTACTGTTGCGGCGTGTTCTAGGCTAGTTTATTTAGCTAGCGTTGCAGGGTGTTCTAGGCTAGTTTATTTAGCTAGTGTTGCGGCGTGTTCTAGGCTAGTTTATTTAGCTAGTGTTGCGGCGTGTTCTAGGCTAGTTTATTTAGCTAGTGTCGCGGCGTGTTCTAGGCTAGTTTATTTAGCTAGTGTCGCGGCGTGTTCTAGGCTAGTTTATTTAGCTAGTGTCGCGGCGTGTTCTAGGCTAGTTTATTTAGCTAGTGCTGCGGCGTGTTCTAGGCTAGTTTATTTAGCTAGTGCTGCGGCGTGTTCTAGGCTAGTTTATTTAGCTAGTGCTGCGGCGTGTTCTAGGCTAGTTTATTTAGCTAGCGTCGCGGCGTGTTCTAGACTAGTTTATTTAGCTAGCGTCGCGGCGTGTTCTAGGCTAGTTTATTTAGCTAGTGTTGCGGCGTGTTCTAGGCTAGTTTATTTAGCTAGCGTCGCGGCGTGTTCTAGGCTAGTTTATTTAGCTACTGTTGCGGCGTGTTCTAGGCTAGTTTATTTAGCTACTGTTGCAGCGTGTTCTAGACTAGTTTATTTAGCTAGTGTTGCGGCGTGTTCTAGACTAGTTTATTTAGCTAGCGTCGCGGCGTGTTCTAGACTAGTTTATTTAGCTACTGTTGCGGCGTGTTCTAGGCTAGTTTATTTAGCTACTGTTGCGGCGTGTTCTAGGCTAGTTTATTTAGCTAGTGTTGCGGCGTGTTCTAGGCTAGTTTATTTAGCTAGTGTTACATTGTGTTCTAGGCTAGTTTATTTAGCTAGCGTCGCGGCGTGTTCTAGGCTAGTTTATTTAGCTAGTGTCGCGGCGTGTTCTAGGCTAGTTTATTTAGCTAGCGTCGCGGCGTTCTAGGCTAGTTTATTTAGCTAGCGTCGCGGCGTTCTAGGCTAGTTTATTTAGCTAGCGTCGCGGCGTGTTCTAGGCTAGTTTATTTAGCTAGTGTCGCGGCGTGTTCTAGGCTAGTTTATTTAGCTAGTGTTGCGGCGTGTTCTAGGCTAGTTTATTTAGCTAGTGTTGCGGCGTGTTCTAGGCTAGTTTATTTAGCTAGTGTTACATTGTGTTCTAGGCTAGTTTATTTAGCTAGCGTCGCGGCGTGTTCTAGGCTAGTTTATTTAGCTAGTGTTGCGGCGTGTTCTAGGCTAGTTTATTTAGCTAGTGTTGCGGCGTGTTCTAGGCTAGTTTATTTAGCTAGTGCTGCGGCGTGTTCTAGGCTAGTTTATTTAGCTAGCGTTGCGGCGTGTTCTAGGCTAGTTTATTTAGCTAGCGTTGCGGCGTGTTCTAGGCTAGTTTATTTAGCTAGTGTTGCGGCGTGTTCTAGGCTAGTTTATTTAGCTACTGTTGCGGCGTGTTCTAGGCTAGTTTATTTAGCTAGCGTTGCAGGGTGTTCTAGGCTAGTTTATTTAGCTAGTGTTGCGGCGTGTTCTAGGCTAGTTTATTTAGCTAGTGTTGCGGCGTGTTCTAGGCTAGTTTATTTAGCTAGTGTCGCGGCGTGTTCTAGGCTAGTTTATTTAGCTAGTGTCGCGGCGTGTTCTAGGCTAGTTTATTTAGCTAGTGCTGCGGCGTGTTCTAGGCTAGTTTATTTAGCTAGTGCTGCGGCGTGTTCTAGGCTAGTTTATTTAGCTAGTGCTGCGGCGTGTTCTAGGCTAGTTTATTTAGCTAGTGCTGCGGCGTGTTCTAGGCTAGTTTATTTAGCTAGCGTTGCAGCGTGTTCTAGACTAGTTTATTTAGCTAGCGTCGCGGCGTGTTCTAGGCTAGTTTATTTAGCTAGTGTTGCGGCGTGTTCTAGGCTAGTTTATTTAGCTAGCGTCGCGGCGTGTTCTAGGCTAGTTTATTTAGCTACTGTTGCGGCGTGTTCTAGGCTAGTTTATTTAGCTACTGTTGCAGCGTGTTCTAGACTAGTTTATTTAGCTAGTGTTGCAGCGTGTTCTAGACTAGTTTATTTAGCTAGTGTTGCGGCGTGTTCTAGACTAGTTTATTTAGCTAGCGTCGCGGCGTGTTCTAGACTAGTTTATTTAGCTACTGTTGCGGCGTGTTCTAGGCTAGTTTATTTAGCTAGTGTTGCGGCGTGTTCTAGGCTAGTTTATTTAGCTAGTGTTGCGGCGTGTTCTAGGCTAGTTTATTTAGCTAGTGTTACATTGTGTTCTAGGCTAGTTTATTTAGCTAGCGTCGCGGCGTGTTCTAGGCTAGTTTATTTAGCTAGTGTCGCGGCGTGTTCTAGGCTAGTTTATTTAGCTAGCGTCGCGGCGTTCTAGGCTAGTTTATTTAGCTAGCGTCGCGGCGTTCTAGGCTAGTTTATTTAGCTAGCGTCGCGGCGTGTTCTAGGCTAGTTTATTTAGCTAGTGTCGCGGCGTGTTCTAGGCTAGTTTATTTAGCTAGTGTCGCGGCGTGTTCTAGGCTAGTTTATTTAGCTAGTGTTGCGGCGTGTTCTAGGCTAGTTTATTTAGCTAGTGTTGCGGCGTGTTCTAGGCTAGTTTATTTAGCTAGTGTTACATTGTGTTCTAGGCTAGTTTATTTAGCTAGCGTCGCGGCGTGTTCTAGGCTAGTTTATTTAGCTAGTGTTGCGGCGTGTTCTAGGCTAGTTTATTTAGCTAGTGTTGCGGCGTGTTCTAGGCTAGTTTATTTAGCTAGTGCTGCGGCGTGTTCTAGGCTAGTTTATTTAGCTAGTGCTGCGGCGTGTTCTAGGCTAGTTTATTTAGCTAGTGTTGCGGCGTGTTCTAGGCTAGTTTATTTAGCTAGTGTTGCGGCGTGTTCTAGGCTAGTTTATTTAGCTAGTGTTGCGGCGTGTTCTAGGCTAGTTTATTTAGCTAGTGTTGCGGCGTGTTCTAGGCTAGTTTATTTAGCTAGTGTTGCGGCGTGTTCTAGGCTAGTTTATTTAGCTAGTGCTGCGGCGTGTTCTAGGCTAGTTTATTTAGCTAGTGTTGCGGCGTGTTCTAGGCTAGTTTATTTAGCTAGTGTTGCGGTGTGTTCTAGGCTAGTTTATTTAGCTAGTGTTGCGGTGTGTTCTAGGCTAGTTTATTTAGCTAGTGTTGCGGTGTGTTCTAGGCTAGTTTATTTAGCTAGTGTTGCGGTGTGTTCTAGGCTAGTTTATTTAGCTAGCGTCGCGGCGTTCTAGGCTAGTTTATTTAGCTAGCGTCGCGGCGTTCTAGGCTAGTTTATTTAGCTAGTGTCGCGGCGTGTTCTAGGCTAGTTTATTTAGCTAGTGTTGCGGCGTGTTCTAGGCTAGTTTATTTAGCTAGTGTTGCGGCGTGTTCTAGGCTAGTTTATTTAGCTAGTGTTACATTGTGTTCTAGGCTAGTTTATTTAGCTAGCGTCGCGGCGTGTTCTAGGCTAGTTTATTTAGCTAGTGTTGCGGCGTGTTCTAGGCTAGTTTATTTAGCTAGTGTTGCGGCGTGTTCTAGGCTAGTTTATTTAGCTAGTGCTGCGGCGTGTTCTAGGCTAGTTTATTTAGCTAGTGCTGCGGCGTGTTCTAGGCTAGTTTATTTAGCTAGTGTTGCGGCGTGTTCTAGGCTAGTTTATTTAGCTAGTGTTGCGGCGTGTTCTAGGCTAGTTTATTTAGCTAGTGTTGCGGCGTGTTCTAGGCTAGTTTATTTAGCTAGTGTTGCGGCGTGTTCTAGACTAGTTTATTTAGCTAGCGTTGCGGCGTGTTCTAGGCTAGTTTATTTAGCTAGCGTCGCGGCGTGTTCTAGGCTAGTTTATTTAGCTAGTGTTGCGGCGTGTTCTAGGCTAGTTTATTTAGCTAGTGTTGCGGTGTGTTCTAGGCTAGTTTATTTAGCTAGTGTTGCGGCGTGTTCTAGGCTAGTTTATTTAGCTAGCGTCGCGGCGTGTTCTAGGCTAGTTTATTTAGCTAGCGTTGCGGCGTGTTCTAGGCTAGTTTATTTAGCTAGTGTTGCGGTGTGTTCTAGGCTAGTCTCTAAATGTAGTAATGAACTGGGACCAGTTGGTTATGGTTGACTGGTAATGATGGTGAGAAGTCTGATGAGCTAGCATGTGGCTATTCTAGAAGACGCCTGATTCTTAAGGGGTTGTAAGGGTGGTGTAATTAGCATGCTAATGTAGCTCTGAGGATGGAGTCTATCTGACGTCCACCTCCTCTGCTAGACGGGTGATTTAACCGTAACGAATGCTAAGCTAACGCGGTGCTATAGCGTGTGGGACACACTCGGACACACACACACACTCGGGCTGCGACCGAAGCTCCTCTGGGCTGCACTGGACTGCTAGTTCTAATGCTACAGTGTTTTAGCTTAGCGAAAGACTAGCGTGGTCTGCGCTAGCATTTGGCTGCGGTCATCAGCTGCTCTGACACGGTAGAGGTGGAGAATCCGGGTCCAGAAGGTAAAAATCCGCCCTGCAGGCGGTCGGAACCGCTGGACCCGGATGCTCCACCTCTACCGCTACATCGAGGCTGCGAGATGTGTTCTGTTGCTATGACGACACAGAATTGGAATAGTATTCCGTTTTCAGAGATTTTCTATTGGTTGATTTGTTTGTTTTCCGCCGGCCCGGAGACTGACCTTACTTCCCGAGTCCTTGGGTCCACATTCCCCTTTATCGTACCACCACTTGTTTTTCAGTTTGTCTAAGACTCCTGCTTCACTCAGTTTCAAAACTGCAAGGTTTACCGGGGTTCTTCTCCGGGGGAATAACATAAATAACATCATAGGACATGTTATTTTATGTTATTAGATAAGCATTCATAACTTGGCACAGATAAACAGGAGGCGATGGAGCGAGGGTGCCACAGTGGACATGTGTGCAGGCTCGTCATTGGTGTGTGTGTGTGAGTGTGTGTGAGGTGCTACAGACATGTGTGTGGGACTCCCCTCCATCATTTCGGGTAAAAGGCACGTTCTGCCACGCTGGACTAAACAAAAACACCCGCGGGCCGGTGCTGTTAACACAGAACCCACTCCAGCTGGTCGGGATCAAATTCCTGGGCTGGATCGCTGGACCGTTAATTTCCGGATCCGGGATTTGCCACCTTTGGGTGTTGTCGATGGGTGTAAGTGCTAAGTGTGAGGGTGTCGCTAGGTCGTCGCTAAGGTGTATTAAGATAATGCTAGGCTGTTGCTAGGTGGTTGCGTTTGTGTATTTCGGTGGTTGTTGGTTTTGGATGTTATGTTGTTGCTAGGATACTAGTATTCTTGTAAGTGCTCGTGAGGGTGTCGCTAAGGTGTATTAAGATGATGCTAGGATGTCGCTAGGTGGTTGCGTTTGTGTATTTCGGTGGTTGTTGGTTTTGGATGTTATGTTGTTGCTAGGATACTAGTATTCTTGTAAGTGCTCGTGAGGGTGTCGCTAAGGTGTATTAAGATGATGCTAGGATGTCGCTAGGTGGTTGCTTTGTGTATTTCGGTGGTTGTTGGTTTTGGATGTTATGTTGTTGCTAGGATACTAGTATTCTTGTAAGTGCTCGTGAGGGTGTCGCTAAGGTGTATTAAGATGATGCTAGGATGTCGCTAGGTGGTTGCTTTGTGTATTTCGGTGGTTGTTGGTTTTGGATGTTATGTTGTTGCTAGGATACTAGTATTCTTGTAAATTCTTGTAAGGTTGTTGCTATAGTATTTGTGATAAATGATTGCTAGGGTGTTGCACGTGGTTGTTATGGTGTTGCCACTATATTGACAGAAGGTTGCTAAATGGTTGCTAGTTGCGGATTGCATTTAAATGACTCATTTAAAAGAATCAGTTCAGTAAACAGAATTGGACTGTCCATCACTGAATCGAGTCAGCTGTTTGATTCACGGAAATAGAAAAAGCTCTAAAGAACCAATTTGGTTAACCTGAATCGAAGTTGCCATGGAGACTGTAATGTCAATCATTGGATTGGGTGTTCAGCATCACTAAAATGGACAGTTTGAAAGAATCGTTTGGTTCAAAACAACTGAGATGTGAATCACTGAATCAAACATTCAGTTCACTGAAGCAGGCAATTTGAAAGAATCGTTTGGTGCAGTGAACTAATAGAAGTGTGAACTATTTTACTGGCCATGTGATTCATTTAGATAAGAAGTGAACTGTTTACCAATGCTGAGATATGAATCATCGAACAGAATGATATATGTCCCTTAAATGGATGATCTGAAAGAGTCATCTTCATACTACTGTGATGTGAATCACTGAATCAATGAACATTATGTTCACTGAAACAGACAAAAGAATCAGTTTGTTAGAACTGAATCACACTACTGTGATATGAATCATTTAATTCATTGTTTGATTCACTGAAACAGATCTAAAGAATCAGCCTGATACTTTCCAGCCTCCCTGTCGCCCCCACATGGCCGGAGGGTGGAGGTACAGGGGGCTGAGGTTTCTGTGTGAACAGTGGCCGCTAAGGTTCAGGGCTGACCGCTGAGGCGGCTGATTGGGGGTGGGGGGTGTGGTCAGGGTTGCCGTGGCAGAAGTCTCTTTTACGTGACAGACGTTTTTACTCTCTCTTGCGGTTAGCGCCCTTCTGCGCGACGTGGTGGCTAACCTTGGAGTCCCCGCCCCCGCTGCCACACTCCCCCTTGTCGTACCACCATTTATTTTTCAATTTGTCCAACAGGCCTTGTTCATTCAGCTTTAGCACAGCCAGGTTCACTGCGTTTCTTCAGTGCAGCACACACACCGTACACACATCGTACAAACAGCAGACGGGGGGAGGGGCGCTCACGGTGGGAGACGAAAGACAGACGGGAGAAGAGAGGAGAATGAGAGAGGAGGAGGAAGAGAGGAGGAAGGGTGTAGGATGATATGAGGTCAGAGAGGAGGTCATAAGAGGAAGAGAGGAGGTCAGAGGAGTAAGAGAGGAGGAAGAGGAGGAAGAGAGGAGGAAGAGGAGGAAGGGAGGAGGAAGAGAGGAGATAAGAGGAGGACAGGGGAGGAAGAGAGGAGGACAGAGGAGGAAGAGAGGAGGTCAGAGGAGGAAGAGAGGAGGTCAGAGGAGGACAGAGGAGGAAGAGAGGAGGTCAGAGGAGGACAGAGGAGGAAGAGAGGAGGTCAGAGGAGGACAGAGGAGGACAGAGGAGGAAGAGAGGAGGTCAGAGGAGGAAGAGAGGAGATAAGAGGAGGACAGAGGAGGAAGAGAGGAGGTCAGAGGAGGAACAGAGGAGATAAGAGGAGGACAGAGGAGGAAGAGGAGGAAGAGAGGAGGTCAGAGGAGGAACAGAGGAGGTCAGAGGAGGAAGAGAGGAGATAAGAGGAGGACAGAGGAGGAAGAGAGGAGGTCAGAGGAGGAACAGAGGAGGTCAGAGGAGGAAGAGAGGAGATAAGAGGAGGACAGAGGAGGAAGAGGAGGAAGAGAGGAGGTCAGAGGAGGAACAGAGGAGGTCAGAGGAGGAAGAGAGGAGATAAGAGGAGGTCAGAGGAGGACAGAGGAGGTCAGAGGAGGACGAGGGAAACAGAAAGAAAGGACAGGAGGAGGAACATCGGAAGAGGAAGGAAGCTCTGTTAGTGAAGAGTGCTCTCTCTCTGTCACACACACTCACTCTCAGGTTGGTGTAATTCATAATACTCTTTAAAAAAGAAACAGATAATTAGAAATGACTGTCATTACACACACTCACACACACACACACACACACACTCACTCACACACTCACACACACACACTCACTCTCAGGTTGGTGTAATTCATAATACTCTTTAAAAAAGAAACAGATAATTAGAAATGACTGTCATTACACACACACACACTCACTCACACACACCCACACACACACTCACTCACACACACCCACACACACACACACACTCACTCACTCACACACACACACACACACCCACACACACACACACACAGTGAGTCTGAAATAAACTGACATTATTCAGCTCCAGTTCACACCAACCTGAAACTGTACAGCAGCATCATCAATTCATCAGTAATCAATCAACAGTAATCAATCAACAGTAATCAATCAACAGTAATCAATCATCAATCATCAGTAATCAGTCATCAATAACACAGTGCACAAGATTCAACAATCAATATTCAATAATCAATTACAATACATTTATGATTGAACCAATAAGATCAGAGTGTGTGTGTGTGTGTGTGTGTGTGTGTGTGTGTGTGTCCCTCTCTCTGCAGAGGAGGAGCCAAACTGCTGAAGACAGAAGGGGGGAGGGCTGAAGAGAGACTTGGGGTGTGAGTGGCATTTTAAATCACACACACACACACACACACACACACACACACACACACACACACACACTCATACTCACTTACACA
>NW_027326660.1:0-30000 GCF_030463535.1 Salminus brasiliensis
TGCTTAGAATCCACTACAAATCACTCAGCATCCACAGTGAATCACTATCAGCATCCACTACAAATCGTTATCAGAATCCACTATGAATCGTTATCAGAATCCACTATGAATCACTTAGTATCCACTGTGAATCATTATCAGCATCCACTACGAATCACTCAGCATCCACTGTGAATCACTCAGCATCCACTGTGAATCACTCAGCATCCACTGTGAATTGATATCAGAATCCACTGTGAATCGTTATCAATATCAACAATGAATCACTCAGTATCCACTACGAATCACTCAGCATCCACTGTGAATCACTCAGCATCCACTGTGAATTGATATCAGAATCCACTGTGAATCGTTATCAATATCAACAATGAATCACTCAGTATCCACTATGAATCAGTTTGCGCCCTCCATGCATCACTTCGCGTCCACTGTGAATCACTCACTATCCACTGTGAACGATTCTCTAGTTTCTCTAGAACAGAGCCTTTCACACCAAACTCACTCTGAACGAATCTTAACCATTAGAATTGTGCAGAAATGTTGAACATTTGGTGGAATTGCTCTTTCACTGAACTGGTCTATGACGGAAGGGCAGACTCTCAGTCTGTGGATGAAATTCTGGGCTGTAGCAGGTTTATGTGTTGAGCGAACACGTCCAGAGATCCTGAAGGCTCTGCAGTGTAGTGTGTTACTGTCTCTGAACGCTGGCTGTGAGGATGAGGAGAACGTTCTGCAGGGGGGAGAGTGAGGAACTGGAGAGCGGGTCGACATGCGGACCCCTCAGAGTTTAAGAGGTTAATACATTTCTGATTGCATGTGTGAAGGGGTCCCACAGGGGCCACTGTAGACCATAGACAATTAGAAAACTGCAGAAAAACACTGAGGGTGTTCTACAAGGACACACACACACACACACACACACACACAGCAAACAGGCCCATGATTCAAATCTTATCTCAGTGTGAGTGTTAATGGCGGCCCTGCTGCTGTCCCTTTATTTTATTATTTCTCTTCTGCGGAGTTTGATTCAGCCTTTATCTCCACACACACTCCCCTCATCCCTCAGACTGATGACATCCTTCAGCAAACACACAGCCCACCTCCACAATCAGACCCCCCTGATCCAGCTGATTAACCAATCGATGGACATGGAAAGGGCCCGAGTGTGCTGACACACAATAACTTTCTGCTCTGGGGACGAGGGGGGTGAGGTGCCAGGTTCTCCTTACTTACTAACACAGGTTCCTTAAGGGTTCTTTAAACTGCACACACACACACACACACACACACACACACACACACAGACACACAGACACACAGACACACAGACACACAGACACACAGACACAGACTTCACATTAACTTCACATTAAAGGAGTTCCTCCTGGTAATCAAAAGAGGTTCCTCTATGGCTCCTCAATCCTCAGAATCTAGTTGGCTCCGTCTGGGAAGGTTCTTTACTTTACTTTAAGAAGGTTCTCCTTCTCATTCATAAAAGGGTTCCTTAAAACAAATAATATGGTTCTTCAGCCAAACAAAAGTAGTTATTTTTGGCTCCAGGTTCTTTAAAGAGTTCTTCTAATAAAGAAGGTGCTCCATATTCATAAATCATTCAAAAAATGGTTCCTTAAAAAACGTACATTGCACGGTTCTTTAGGCAATCAAAAGTGGTTCTATTTGGTTCCATCTAGAAAGGTTTTTAAAGAGTTCTTTTGATAAAGTTCTTTTAAGAAGGTTCTTCACATTCACACGTCTTATTCTGTTGGGCAATTATAAGTGGTTCTTCTATGGCTATGCAATCCTTAGAATCCCTAGAAGATTTTTGGTTCTTTAA
Source organism: Salminus brasiliensis (assembly GCF_030463535.1). Taxonomy (NCBI): domain Eukaryota; kingdom Metazoa; phylum Chordata; class Actinopteri; order Characiformes; family Bryconidae; genus Salminus; species Salminus brasiliensis. Next base: position 1,835 of record NW_027326660.1, read on the forward strand.
ACTTTTAGAAAACTTATCATTGCAAGGTTCTTAGCCAATCAAACGGCTCCCTCTAGGAAGGTTCTTTAAGAAATTATTTTGATAAGGTTCATAATCTCATTAAAAAAATGGTTCCTTAATAAAACCTTACAATGCAAGGTTCTTTAGCTAATCAAAAGTGGTTACTAGAGCGTAAAACTAGAGCGGAAACTAGAGCGTAAATGGCGGACGACCAAACTAGAGGTGTTCCACTCTGCGTGGAAGGACAGCCTTAGTCAATATAGAAAGGCACTCATTAAAGGCTCGCTCAGCGTATCTGGCCTCGCTGATCGAGAAAAACAAAAACAATCCCAGAGTTCTTTTTAATGAGATCTCTAAACTTACTAAAAGCCAGGCAGATACTCAACCCCAGATCCCAACATCTTTAACCAGTCATGTTTTTATGGACTATTTTAATAAAATAGAAAATATTAGACAACAAATCCAACCCTGCTTATTAAATCAAACATGGCCGTCACCCGATGTAGTTGCTTTAGACAAAACTTAGTTGTAGAACAAAGGCTGGAAGCCTTCTGCCCACTTCCACAGCCAGAACTAGAAAAAATTATATCCTCAGCTAATTGTACAACATGTACACTCGACCCGATTCCCTCCTAAATTGCTAAAAGAAATTCTCCCAATTATAACCAGACCTCTTTTAACAATTGTAAATTCATCCCTTAGCCTTGGGCATGTACCCCAAACCCATAAAATAGCAGTTATAAACCTTTAATCAAAAAACCAAATCTTGATCCTAGTGTATTATCTAATTATAGACCCATCTCAAACTTAACATTCGTATCTAAGATATTAGAAAAAGCTGTGGCCCAACAACTCTGCTTATACCTGAGTAAAAATGACATGTATGAGAAATTCCAGTCTGGATTTAGACCCAATCACAGCACAGAGACAGCCTAGTGAAGATTACGAATGATCTCCTTCTTGCCTCTGATCAAGGCTACGTATCTTTATTAGTCCTACTAGACTTAGTGCAGCCTTTGATACAATAGATCATTCTATATTACTAGAAAGATTAGAGAAAATGGTTGGAATCACAGGACAGCCCTATCATGGTTCCAATCATATCTAACGGGACGCTTCCAATTTGTAAAGATAAACGATTTAACTTCAAACTACGCAGAAGTAAGATATGGAGTTCCGCAAGGCTCAATTTTAGGACCACTATTATTTACATTATACATGTTACCACTGGGCTCAGTTATAAGCAGACATGGCGTTAATTTCCATTTCTATGCAGATGACACACAGCTCTATATATCAGCCAAACCTGACGATAAATTTAGACTACAGAAAATGGAGGACTGTGTAAAGGATATAAAACTCTGGATGTCACATAACTTCCTTCTCCTTAACAAGTGACAAAACCGAAGTTCTCCTTTTAGGTCCAAAAGACTCTAGAAATAAACTTCAGACTTAATGTTAGACTTGGCAGATTCTCCATCATTCCTGGTTTAGTAGCTAAAAATCTTGGCGTCACATTCGACTCAGATTTATCATTTGAGCAACATATAGCTAATATTAGTAGAACAGCCTTTATGCAGCTTAGGAACATCTCCAAACTAAGAAACTCCTTATCACTACAAGACGCAGAAAAGCTAGTACATGCTTTATTACCTCAAGGCTAGATTACTGTAATGCATTACTGTCAGGTTGTTCCAGCAGGAACCTCAATAAACTTCAGCTGGTGCAAAATGCTGCAGCCAGGGTCCTTACTAAAACTAGAAAATTTGACCATATCAGTCCAGTTCTATCAGCACTTCATTGGCTCCCAGTTAAATTCCGTATTGAATACTAAATTCTTTTATTAACATATAAAGCCCTACATGGCCTCGCTCCTGAGTACCTGCAGGATCTTATTGTATATTACGAACCATCAAGACTACTTAGATCTCAGGGTGCTGGCCTCTACGCGTTCCCAAAATTCTGAAAACCTCAGCAGGGGGAGGAGCCTTTTCTTATAAAGCCCCCCAGCTCTGGAATAACCTTCCAGATAATGTTCGGGACTCAGACACAGTCTCAATCTTTAATCTAAACTGAAAACTTATATGTTAGTTTAGCTTTTGGTAATTAATGTTTCTTAGATAAGGGCTGCAGGTCCAGGGGTTCGCGGACCCAGGGAATTGTAGTACACTGAGATGCTGGAGCTGTCGTCTCGCTGCTTACACGCGATCACTCAGGTTTGTTGACGGTGGAGCAGATTAGATGCTGGTGTTCTCAGGGTACGCCCGTGTCCGTGTTACCTTCTGGCTTCTCTCCTTTTAATTATGCTGTGATAATCAGACCTGCGGAGTCATCAGACATACCCAGATGCTGATTCTCAACATTCTCTGCACTCCATAAAATTCCTCTTAGAACTAACTTCTCTCTCTTTACCTCCCCGAGTAAATGGCCACCCAGCCCGATCTGCAGGAAGATTGCCCGCTGAGGTCCCCTCTACCTGCATCTAACCAGCTGCCACCCACCAGTCAGCCAGCGGGTCCCCCCCCCAACCCGCCACCACCCATGGCTCACCCGCCAGCCGCTGCTGCCTGTTTGGTGGCCGTGCTGAAACCTAGATGGACTCGTGCCTGTCTGACACTATTAATATCACAACTATTAACTTTCTGTTGTATCTGGTTTGGTAATTTTTATCATTAATGTTTAAAACAGTCTGGCCAGAGGAGGATGGGTCCCCTTGTGAGCCTTGGTTCCTCCCAAGGTTTCTTCCTCCAGCTCTGAGGGAGTTTTTCCTTGCCACTGTCGGCGTTGTCTTGCTCACGGGGGTCTTTGACGCTTCATGTTATTTCTTCTTTCTTCTCTGTCTCTGTTCTTTATTAAGTAATAATTATGTAAAGCTGCTTTGTGACGACAACAGTTGTAAAAAGCGCTATACAAATAAATTTGACTTGACTTGACTTATTTTTGGCTCCATATCGGAAGGTTCTTGAAGGAGTTTTTTTTAAGAAGGTTCTTCACATTCACACACCTCATTCATAAAGGTTATTCAAGGTAATCAAAAATACTTCTTCTATGGCTTCTCATTACTTAAAGTAATTTTGGCTCCTTCTGGAAAGGTTCTTTAAACTTTTAGAAGGTTCTTTATATTTGCACATCCTTTCATAAAATGGTTCCTTAAAAACTTACATTGCAAAGTTCTGTAGGTAGCCAAACAAAAGTGGATCTTTTCGGCTCAATCTAGGAAGGTTCTTTAAAGAAGGTTCTTCACATTCACATACCTCATTCTTTTATGCAATTATAAGCAGTTGTTCTATGGCTCCGCAATCCTTAGAATAATGTTTGACTCAATTCAGGTTCTTTAAACTTTAAGAAGGTTCTTCATATTCACACACCTCATTCAAAAAAATGGTTCCTTAAAAAATATATATGGCAAGGTTCTTTAGGTAATCAAAAGTACTTATTCTATGGCTCCTCATAATGGGGAAGGTTCTTTAAACTTTTAGAAGGTTCTTAACATTTGCACATCCCTTTTATAAACGGTTCCTTAAAAACTTTTATTGCAAGGTTCTTTAGGAACACAGAAGCGGTTCTCCTGTGGTTTATCACTCATCAGAATCTTTTATAAACTTTGAAAAGGTTCTTTATACTTCCACACATTGTATTTATACTAATGGTTCTTTAAAGAACCTTTCATCAAAAGTGTCTGTTTTACAGTTCTTCACTCTTTTTCACACTGTTTGGAAACTTTCTCAATAGGGTTCTCAATATGGGCTTCCAAAAAGTGGTTAACTGTAGGCAATCTGTAGGCAATCAATAGTGGTTATGTCCAGAGATACGTCCTGAAACTAGTGAGGCTCCCTCCTGTTTTGAGGTTAAGCACTGACCTGGTCTTGCTGGTGTTGCGGAGGATGGCCAGAGCGTCGGGGAAGCCGTCCAAGTTATAATCCCCAAGGTGTAAGGTGATGGGGAGCTGCAGACCTGAGGAACTGTCCGGAGGAACAAAACCCCATAGAGTCTCCTTCCTCTGAAAATCAGTCAGAACAGGAACCCACTGAAAGAGAAAGAGAGAGAGAGAGAGAGAGAGAGAGAGAGAGAGAGAGAGAGAGAGCGAGCAATACAATCAGTGCACAAGAAACACCCCATACACACATCCATCTATACTGTACCCATCTATCCCGTACCTATCCCCATCTATACTATGCCCATCCCCATCTATACTATACCCATCCCCATCTATACCATACCCATACCCATCTGTACTATACCCAACCCCATCTACACCATACTTACTATTCCCATCCCCACCTATACCATAACCATCTGTACCATACACATCTATACTATACCCATCCCCATTTATACTATACCCATACCCATCTATACCATCCCCATCCCTATACACATCTATACCATCCCCATCCCCAACTATAGCATCCCCATCCCCATCTATACCATCCCCATCCCCATCTATACCATCCCCATCCCCATCTATACTATACCCACCCCCATCTATACCATACCCATCTAAACCATATCCATCTACACTATATCCATCTATACTATACCCATACACACATACTATGTCCATACCTATCTACACCATACCTACCTATACCATAACACGATCCCCATCTATACCACATCATATATACATCTATACCTTTACCCATTCCAATCTATATGCCTACTTCCACCATACCATCTATACTATACCAATACTCACACACTCATCTATACCATACCTATACCCATACCATCTATACCATACCCAACCCTCCCATTCCAATCTATATACCCACTTATACCATACTATACCATCTATACCACACCCATTTATTCTGATCCATAGCCATACCAAACCCATCTAAACCCATCCATATCTATACTCATCCATACTAACACCCATCTATTGCATCAATGCTCATTCATACTCATGCATACACATATTTACATTTACATTTACATTTACGGCATTTAGCAGACGCTCTTATCCAGAGCGACTTACAAAGTGCTTTGCTATTTACCCAAGAAAATATACACCCATACCCACACCAATCTATACCCATCTATACTAATCCATTCTATACTTATCTATACCCATATTCATTCATACCCACACCAATCTATACCCATCTATACTAATCCCTTCTGAAGACTGTCTCCTCCCTCAATCCCCTTGAGCAAGGCACCTAACCCCCCACTGCTCCCCGGGTGTGTGTGCTCACTGCCCCTAGTGCACTAGAGTGTGAGTGTGTGTGTGTGTTCACTACCATGGATGGGATAAATACGGACTGTATATTGTACAGCGACAAATACTTACACCTCACACCTATACTCCTCCATACCCATCTATATATACACTACCTATACCTCCCCACACCCACTATAGAGTCATCTATACACATACCATCCAAAACCACGCACACCCATACACAACCAGACCACTCTACAAACTAAACACAGCGACCCGGTGCAGCCTGTGGGCCACCTTTTAATTAAAGATTAATATCTATTACTCAGGAGACGGATTCTGGTGTAGAGCTAAAAAGCCTCGGGTTGGAGTCCAACATCGATTAGAGCGCAGGACAGGGTCATTCAGCCAACTACTGCCTATTCATTACACCGCTAACAGCTAATGGCTAAGTGGACCTGCTAAAGCATCTACTGAAGATTACTGTAACCATCTGTATTAACTATTAACATTACACTGAGAGAGAGCGAGAGAGAGAGAGAGAGAGAGAGAGAGAGAGAGAGAGAGAGAGAGAGAGAGAGAGAAAGAAAGAAAGAGAGAGAGAGATCTTTTATTCTCTGTCTTTAATCAAAGTTAAAACCGGTAACACACCATAAACTGATAAGAGTGTGTGTGTGTGTGTGTGTGTGTGTGTGTGTGTGTGTGTGTGTGTGTGTTTAGTGAATAGAGGGTGTTAAAGAGATGAACCTAGAAAAGGCCTGAGCAAAAAGCTAAAAGGAACTGAGCTGTCAGGGACTGAATGCAGCATTGTACCAAACACACACACACACACACACACACACACACACACACACACACACGCGCACACACTTGCTGGGCCATTAGTGTTGGTGCGGAGGAGGCAGAAACACAGATGCTACAGGCCTCACACACTCATGAATGTTAAACAGAGAAGCAGGTGCACCTCTCTGCATGGGAGAGAGAGAGAGAGAAAGCGAGCGAGAGAGCGAGAGCGAGAGAGAGAGAAAGATTACGAAAGAAAGGATGGAAGTGGCTGTAACGCTTGCTAAAACGGCCATCTCTCCACTCTGAATGCATAAACACTCGACATCCGGCATTCTGAGAGAGGGCGTGTGTGTGTGTGTGTGTGTGTGTGTGTGTGTGTGTGTGTGTGTGTGCGCGTGTAATGGCTCTAAACGAAATGGCCTATTCATCTTTGATGACTTTTCCATCCAACACTTGCTATTGTCGCAGAGTGCAATCAAATCCTCACAGCAATGCTCCAATCCTCCAAACTCTAGTAGTAAGTAGAGACAGTTACTCCAACAGAAGCAGGATCAGTTTTTTTTTATAAGAACAAGGTGAAAGTGTCCCAATATTTTTGTCCATATAGTGTAAGTAACCTACTGTGCCAGTTTAAGGAGAGAGAGAGAGAGAGAGAGAGAGAGAGAGAGAGGAAGAGAGAGAGAGAGGAAGAGAGAGAGGAAGAGAGAGAGAGAGGGAGAGAGAGGGAGAGAGAGGGAGAGAGAGAGAGAGAGAGCGAAAAAGAGAGAGGGAGAGAGAGAGAGAGAGAGAGAGAGAGAGAGAGAGAGAGAGAGAGAGAGAGAGAGAGAGATATGAGCTTAATCAGAGACAATTCCAAATCCCCCTGGAGTTCGTCTATTCACTGCATTCCTCCTGATTCCCCAATCAACCCTAATGAGAGTGGGATGGTGTGGTGGAGGAACAGTGGGATCAGTGTAAGAAGGGTATTAATTGGGAGTTAGTTCCTTATTGCTATGGTATACAGCTCTATTTTTGTTGGAACATTGCTGTGAGGATTTGAGCTTATGTATCTTTATTTATTTATTTATTTATTTATTTATTTTTAGAAATGCAGCTCGGACAGACAGCCTTGGCTGCAAGAGGCCAGACGTCTGCGCCCCCTTTCTGTTCAGTACATGGAGGAGCTGAGTTGTAGACTGGGTATCCAGGGGGAAATTCGCTCTGCTTCTTCACTGGAAGCTCAGTGAAGACGGTCTGAGACACTGAGGCTCAGTCTGGGAGAAGAAGGGGGGTCTACTAAAGGAGTAGGCGAGTCTGGCTCCGCCCCAATCTCCAGGCTTCATTTCTGTAGAGTGGAAGGGAAGGGAACCACAGTACCCATCTCTTCTACAGTCGTTTATTAAGGCTGTGTCCCAATTGCATACTACACACCCTAATACTCAAAGGTAAATGTCATCTACATACTAACAGGAAGTGATGAAGCGATGTTGCTATGCCAACATTTTTATTATTATTATTTTTTTATCTCCACCCTATCCGTTGTGCATTGCATTATGGGATAATAGTGTCCATCAGATCCACACTCAGAAGTTTTCATGGCCAGCTAACAGGCTCGCCTGGTGAGGGCGAGTGTTCTCCTCTGTCCCCATTATCGCTGTCCCCTCCTCCTCCTCCACGGTCCTGTAAGTGGTCTCTTGTGTACCGTGGTGAGGCGTATGCCCCCCAGGAGGGTAGAAGGGTGCTGGAGGCAACGCTGGAGAGGGTGGCAGACTGAGTCACACACACACTTACAACATCCCCCATACTGATACTACACTACATGTCCAAATGTTTGTGGACACCCCTTCTAATAAGTGCATTCAGCTACTTTAAGTTGCACCCATTGCTGACACATACCCATTACTTCTCACCCTGTAGAGAAGTACTGCCAATAGAATAGGACCATCTGGAGCAGAAAAACCTGCTGAAGCAGCAGTACATTCAGTCCTACAGTGTTTCCACAACCTTTCTAGCCTGTGCAGATGTAAGCGACTTTGCTAATATTGCAGATTATATTAATAATCCAATTTATGCTGAACACTCAGGCTTACTTTAGAGTCTATGGTAACATTCCAGATTATGTAAATTCCTGCAGCCGCAGCCGAACACAGTCTGCTCCTGTCACTCAGGCTCTGCACATGTAAATTGAGTTATATCAGTGTTGACTAAAGCAAAGGCTTATTGATTTATTAGTGAGGGGAGACGGAAGAGAGTGCATGGCTGCGAGCAGCTGGCTCTGCTGCCACTGCAAAAAAACAACAGCAAAAAAATAAAAACACAGAAGACAAATGATCTGGTAGCTGTGATCGAGGACTGATGACCTCATTACAGCGACACGGCCGGGGAAACTCCGAGCCACGCGGACTGTATATATATATATATGTCCAAATGTTTGTGGACACCCCTTCTAATGAATGCATTCGGCTGCTTTAAGATGCACACATTTGCACACGCAGCTTGTCTACAGTTCCTATAGTGAAGAAGTACTGCCAAAAGAATAGGACTCTCTGCAGATGAACCTACTGGCACCATGCTGCCAGGCGTGGGCTAGAGGGGTATAAAGCCCCCCAGTATTGAGCTTTGGAGCAGTGGAAGAACTGTGTTCTCTGGAATGATGGATGGTGGAGCTCCATCCAATATTTCTGGAATGAGCTTGGGGATGAGTCCTGAACTCAATAATGCTCTTGCTGCTGAAGGCAATCAAATCCTCACAGCAATGTTTCTCCAAAATCTAGTACAAAGCCATATTTCCTGGACAGTAGAGACAGATACTCATTGTTAATACTTTACTGTCCATATAGAGTGTGTGTGTATGTGTGTGTTTCTTTAATAAATTACCCCCACAGTTTAAAATAACCCAAAGCAGCTGCCCTGCCCGGCTGCTGGACAGACTAGCTGCTGTCCAATGATAGGGAGAAAACTGGCCAGCCAGACATGTTCTGCTAAAGTGGTCATGTCCCACTGGAGGGAGAGAGAGAGAGAGAGAGAGAGAGAGACAGAGAGACAGGAGCCTCGCACGCCCAACCAGCCACAATCCTGGAACAGCGCTAAAACACACCATTACACAAGACAGGCCAAAGCCTGCAGCCAAAAGTGGGCTTTTAATGGTGACCTGAGGGAAAAGGGGGGGGGGGGGGAGGAGTGAGAGAGAGAGACTGGAAATGAACAGTTCTCATTCTAGAGTAATATAAATGAGCTCAAAGTCAACACCAGTTCAAAACCAGTCCCTATCCAACTGGACAGAGGTCAGCGCCTGACCGGATAATGGAGCAGAGCATTCAGACCGGCCATGCCAGAGCATAATTCAGAATCAGCCTGGATCTCCACACACACACTCACAAATTAGTACCTATATGTAACAACAACATGCCTACAGATAAAAAGATTGATCGTCTGTGTATCAATATCGGCTGATTTTTAGTCCAAACATGCGACTGGCAATTTTGAGAGTTGCTGCAGTTCCTCATTCAACCGCTAGATGGCCATACAGACTGCACTCATGGCTGCAGAACCCCGATAAAGTCAGTGTTGAAATTTGCTCCTATATTTGTAGACTGATGTACCTCGTGGAGGAAAGAGAGTAAAGACTTGCAACACCACTGACCAGGTAACTCATCACTCAGCCCAGTGCAGTGAGTATCACTGAGCATCGACACGCTGAGCTCCACAGGTAATTCACGGCCTCTTCAGACAGAGTGTAGAAGCTTACAGGGGCCCAGCGGATGATGTGTTACCAAGTTCGCCTGGAAAGATGAATGTAGCATCCTACCTTGCCCTCATTCAGTATCAGTATCAGCCAATTGAGCTAAAAGACGACCGGCATCGGCCCCGAATACACTGGATGGTCTATCTGTAAACATGCCCCTATACTCCAGCAAGAGGTAAAGAACAACCATCAAGGATACATCACTGTGGAGCAGCTAACCTCTATAATAAACACCTTCCGGCACCCATTACAGTCCATACCATGATGTCTCGCTAGTGGCATCCCAGTCAAGGATGGTTAGTCCCTATATTAGGTAGGCGGATTTATATAATTACATACACACATGTCTTCCCACAGCTTCTAACATGCTCATATATATAATGTGTATATACAGTATGTGTGTGTATATATATATATATATAAGCTGTGGGAAGACCTTAAATGAGTAGCTGATGCTGGAAAACCCAAAACTCCATGGTAACGACTCATCTCAAATTATCGCAGGTGTGTGATTGCAGATGTTACAGCCAAGGGTAGCACGACCAGTTTTTAGGTTTAGATGGGCAACTATTTTTTCACATCTAAGTGTCTCCAGTAAACAGAGTGATCCTTTAAAAGCTGCAGTTTGTGTTTCCTCCTGCTGTCTTTACTTTATATTACAATCAGCTGGATGATCTGCAACATTACACTGAAGAAATACGCAACTGGGAAAATGGAAAGGGGGCAAATACCTTTTTTTTTACATCACTGTACACACACAGGAGGACGGAGCAAGGCAAATCCATCAATCAATCAATCAATAAATAAATAAATAAATTAATTAATTAATAATAAATGAGTGAGGTCAAGTAGCTACAGGACGAGGGGAAGCTCAGAGCGATGCACCGAGGAAGTCATTACTGTTGCCATAATTCTTTGAAACTGAACACACACACACACACACACACACACACACACACACACCTCCACCTAATCAAACGCAGACGCAGATGGAGACGGAAGCTAATCAGTGTCATCCAGGATAATGAGACACTCTGTAATTAACCAACTACCAAAGAAACTCCACAAATTACTCACTTGCTCCTAATTATGAAGTGTTTATCAGGGAGGGGAGAGAGGAGGCAGCGGCCCAGACAGACCTGTAAACACTCAGAACCCTCTCTATAACACGCCAGGGGTGTCTAGACATCAGCGGGACACACGCAGACGAGCGAAGAGCAGCTCCACATGCAGTTCTACTTCATACGAAGGGGAGGGCGAGGCTCACACCACGACCGGACAGGGTTGTATTGTGTAGAAGTTGCCCCCCATTGCTGACACAGATGTGCAAATGCACACACACAACGTGTCTAGTCCCTGTAGAGAAGAAATACTGCCAATAGAATAGGACTCTCTGGAGCAGATAAACATCATGACCCTATTGGCACCATACTGCCTAATGCCAGGCGTGGGCTAGTAGAGGGGTATAAAGCCCCTTTGTTCCCTGGAATGATGGTGGTGGTTCTCTATCCAGTACTTTTGGGATTAGTTAAGGCCAAACAAAAGCAGGATAAGCTTTAATTCTATTCAAATAAACACCCCAGATTTCAGTAGTAATCAAAAGGGTGTCCACAAACATTTGGACACAGTGTAGTTTGGTGTGTTTAGGTGGGAAAGTTGGTCTTCTTCAAATTGTGTCGAATTAACAGTGTTTGTATCGATTTACCAGACTGTTTAGGGACTGTTACAGCGCCCCCCGCAGTCTGGGAGAGTAGGCCTAGAACGTTTACAGCAAGTGAAGGCTGTTAGGCCTTACAGTAGTCACAGCTCCATTACAGACATGGTTCTTTATGGAACCAAATGTGGGGTTTTAATAGCTTCTATAGAATCAAGAATCCTTTGATGTAGCTTTTAAGGGAAAGGGGGAGAGAGAGGGATAGAGAGAGAGAGAGAGAGAACTTTAATAGAGAAGGCCATAGAGGCATTATTTTCTTACTAGTGGTAGTAATGCGCTGTGTTTGATGGGGGGAAGCAAATGTAGCAGAATACACACACACACACACACACACACACACACACACACACACATACACACATATACACACACTCTTCCCTCTGTCTGAGGAGCTGAGTAAATCGACCTCGCTGATGCTCCATGGCTTTGTTTACTAAAGCGTTGAAACGGTGCGTTAGTGGTGCCCCCCCCCTCCCCTTCTGCCCCCATCTCCAGCGTACGGGGAACGCTTCATTAAGCCAAAAAATTAAAATCTGGGCTCTCCGGAGTGCAGCGGGAGAGGACGGCACTGCGGATGGAGGGTGAAGTGCGATGGCGGCTCGGCTAATGAAGTGTCAGTTTTATGAGGCACGGGAAGAAAACGTTAGCACCGTTTTCACATTAAGAAGAGCAGCTCAGCTATTCCAGCCCAGCGCCACGCAGGAACCCATCAGGAACCCATCAGGAACCCATCAGGAGCCCATCAGGAGCCCATCAGGGGCCCATCGGATCTCCAGTACTGCCTCCGGAAAAGAGCGGAGAGGTAACCAGTCCGATGAGCCGATCAGGGAAAATAGCAGACAGAGTGTTTAGTGTTACTTAGAGGTGTGGGTTAACTGGTAATGTTGATATTTGAGTTTTTATATGATTAAATATTACTAATAATCAATAGAGAACTGTGACTGCTAGAGCTCGGCCTTCAGTTCTGACCACAAATATTAACCAACTGGGTCAGAAATGGAGGAAACCTCAGTGTAAGGCTAGAACCAGTTTAAGGTGTCTGATTCACTCACAGCTTGACCAGAAATTTTACAGTGACTCCTTCAGTAAAGTCTGAGTCTTGGCTCAGAGCGGTGGTACTGCTTTCCTGATCATTTCTAATAACTGGAGATGGAAAAAAAATCGATCTGAATTTCAGCCCAAATATGCAATTGGCAAATATTTACCTTGGCCATTTCTAAAGATTTGTGAGTTATGGGTTAGAGCAGCTCTGTGTGATAGAGTGAGTCTGTAATTAGCTTCGTCCTCTCTGAGTTGGGTGGAAGCTTAGACATCGCTGGCTTGACCGCTTGACTGCTGAGTTTCGTCTGTTGCGTTCAATCAACACTATGACATTTGTGAAACGATTCAGAATCATCCACATTTGCCCCACTTGGTTGATTCCTTATGATTCCCTAATGATTCATTATACATTAGACCTTACATTCTCAGCTAGTATAGAGCTAGTATAGCTGTATATGTAATTAATTCTAAGTTTCTAAAATAAGTTTAATACACAAACATTTGCATCAAACAGAATAATTAACTAAAATTAAAGATTTTTGAATTCTAAGAAATCTCCCAGGTTTTCCCGCTGCTCATGAACCACAAACTGGGTAAACTGGTGTGCCTGGTCCAGAAGGCTAAGCTTATTAAAAGGCCCATTTCACAGATATGGGAAATTTCACTCCCCAGTCCAAACTGTCCACACATGGAAACTAAGCCAAGAAAAGCACATAAAACAAGTACAGTACAGGATACGCATTCAGTTCAGCTCAATAAAAGCCCTTTAGGTGTGTATACATGTCTACTATGATCACTGCGGCCGAGGAAATAAACAAACATACAAACAGCTTCCCCACCAGCCTTCCTACAAGCTTCTCCTCACCAAATTCTTCACCAGCTTCCTTACAAGCTTCTCCATCAGCCGTCCTACAAGCTTCTCCCAACAAGCTTCTTCACCAGCTTTCTTACTAGCTTCCCCACCAGCCTTCCCACCAGCTTCTTCACCAGCCTCCCCACTAGCTTCCCCACCAGCCTTCCCACCAGCTTCTTTCTCAGCCTCGTCACCAGCTTCCTCACCAGCTTCCTCACCAGCTTCTTCACCAGCCTCCCCACTAGCTTCCTCACCAGCTTCTCCCTCAGCCTCCCCACAGCTTCCCCACCAGCTTCTCCCTCAGCCTCCCCACAGCTTCCCCACCAGCTTCTCCCTCAGCCTCCCCACAGCTTCCCCACAGCTTCCCCACCAGCTTCCCCACCAGCTTCCCCACCAGCTTCTCCCTCAGCCTCCCCACAGCCTCCCCACAGCCTCCCCACCAGCTTCTCCCTCAGCCTCCCCACAGCTTCCCCACCAGCTTCTCCCTCAGCCTCCCCACAGCTTCCCCACCAGCTTCTCCACCAGCTTCCCCACCAGCTTCCCCACAGCTTCCCCACCAGCTTCTCCCTCAGCCTCCCCACAGCTTCCCCACCAGCTTCTCCACCAGCTTCTCCACCAGCTTCCCCACCAGCTTCTCCACCAGCTTCTCCACCAGCTTCCCCACCAGCCAGGATCTGTATAGCGTCTGACTTTTCTGCTTTAATCACAGCTACAGAACTGAGAGCTGAGCGACACACAGCGCAGCGGATGTTCCAGACTACGTATAAAATAAGAACCACCAGTCTGACCTGCCCCTCGCTGAGAGAAGGAGACAGTAATGTGATCATCACAGTCTGAAACGTCCCAAGATTCAATTACTGTGAGGCAGATTTCATGGACATGGATTAGGTCTAGTCCAGGACTCAGAGACAACATCAGTATTCACAATTAATATCCAAATTAGAAGAAGAGGAAAAGAAGAAGAGAAGAAAAAGGAGAATTAAAGAAGAGGAACGAAGAGAGGAGAAGGCCAGAGAAGATAGATGGGTGAGAGAGAAGAGAAGAGAAACCAGAGTAGGAGAAAAGATGTGAGGGAAAGAGTCGAGAAGAGAGGAGAAAATAGGAGAGGAGATGATAGGAGAAAAGAAGAGAAAAAAGAAGAAGAGAAACAAGGGGAGGAGAAGAGAAGAGATGAGAAGAGAAACAATGTGAGGAGAGGAGAGAGAAGAGAGGAGAAGAGAGGAGAGAAGGTGGGGGAAGAGAAGAAAAGAGAAACAATAGTAGTAGAACAGAAGAGAGGAGAAGAGAATAAAAGGAGAAGAGAAAATAAGAGGAGAGGATAGGAGAAACGAAGAGAAAAGAGAAGAAGAGAAACAAGGCGAGGAGAAGAGATGAGAAACCAGGTGAGGAGTAGACAGGAGAAGAGAAGATCAGCAGGTGATCAGCCTAGTTGATGTAAATATATGCCTGTCGTTTTTTCCGGTACACTCTGGCGACGCTCAGCGGGACGCTAACGGAAGCTCCTATAATAATAAAGTTAGTGGAGAAGGTGTGTGTGTTTCTAATCAGCCCAATGAGTGAAGCTGCATGTTTACATAGTCAATAACGAGCAGATTAGCAGGATGGGAAACAGAATGATCTCAGACACCACTGATGAGAGAGAGAGAGAGCGAGAGAGAGAGAGCGAGAGAGAGAGAGAGAGCGAGTGTGTTTGTCTGTGACACATTCTCACACATTTCGTACCTGCTGCACCTCAAGAGCAGATGGTTCAGCCAGACTCTCTCTCACACTCTCTCTCACACACACACACACACACACACACACACACACACACACACACACACATTAGATAGATTAAGACGTCTCTGGGGAACGGCACAAATGGAGATGGCAACTAATTATGCAGCGGTGCGCCGCAGTGATGACGACGCCACGGCGAGCGCTCACCCTCTCTCTCATCCTACAGACACTGTTCCTCCTTCACCGTCTGCTGTTTCTCCTCTTCTCCTCTCACCTCGTCTTCCCTCTTCTCCTGTTTCTCATCTGATCTCCTTACTTCTCATCACTTCTCTCATATTCTCCTCTCCTATCGCCTTATGTCCTCTCTACTCCTTTTCTTTTCTCTCCTCTTTCATCATCTCCTCTCTTCTCCTCCCCCTTTTTCTCTCCTTGTCTCCTGCACTTGTTTCTCATCTGATCTCCTTACTTCTCATCACTTCTCTCTTATTCTCCTCTCCTATCCCCTTACTTATCTGCTCCTTTTCTTTTCTCTCCTCTTTCATCATCTCCTCTCTTCTCCCCTCATTTCTCGTCATGAGGAACTCTCTATATCTGTATATGCCTCTTTTGGTAACCAGCACCTCTGTTAGTGAATTATTACAGTATTACAGCATATTTTATAATGAGGTCTTATAAAGGAACAGGCCTTATTGTTGTTATATGTGTCAGACACAGGAACAGTTTTTACCCTCAGGCCATCACCATCCTCAACAGCTGATCTCTATGATCAGCTACAGGCCACAGATCTTACTGATGAACTCTTATTATCACTCTTATCCTACAGTTACTGCATTACTGCACCATCACTCATCTCACACATGTCTACACTGCTGTATTTACACAATATTTAATCTGTATAGAGCTGCATACTGCTGTTCTGTGAATAACACTGTAAAGCACACTGAATAGAAATGTCCTGGTATAGTCTGTGTATAGTGTGTATACTACTGTTCTCTGTGTATTGTGTATTGTCTGTAAATTATATGTAGAGTAGCTGTATATTGTTAATACTAGAGAGACGCCAACAGAAAGAAACTAATTCCTTGTGTGTGTGAACATACCTGGATTCTGATTATAGATAGCTAATATAGCTAAACGATGTATACTGCACTGATAACTGCCAGTGTTTTAATTACTGTCCGTTTTCATTGTTGAGGGTAAATCCACTGTAACCGCATTTATTAGAGAAATACAATACTATCAAAGCCGCAGCAGCACACACTCGTAAATGCCGGTGTCTCCTACATAAAAGGGTCTTTGGACTCAGTTTGACAGTGGAAATAATAGGTTTGACCCAGACCAGAGTTTAAAAGGGTCTCTGGTCTCTCGCTTTTCTCCTCTGAGAACTTGATGTGAAGGGATGTGGTAGCTGTGTGTGATGGAGTGATAATGGAGGGTCGTGTACCTCGGCGTGGTTTGGTTTTGCCAGGTAAATGGCGCTTCTTACACACTTCTCGTCCATACACACGGGCAGCAGGTGGTCCTGGGAGCCGTCCCCATCTGAAAGCAAAAAATAAATAAATTAAAAAATGTACTTAACAACTATAGTAACTTCATTACATAAACTGAATGGACAAAAGTATTGGGACACCTGCTCATTCATTGTTTCTTCTGAAATCAAGGGTATTAAAAGGGTAGAACCTGCTTCTGTTGGAGTAACTGTCTCTACTGTCCAGAGAAGAAGACTTAGAGCAAGAGTTAGTTAGGGAGTGACTGAGGTTGTTCATGATCATCGCTCCACCTCGTTCATCCCCAACTCATCCCAAAAGTACTGGATGGAGCTCCACCACCATCATTCTAGAGAACACAGTTCCTCCACTGCTCCACAGCTCCTCAATGCTGGGGGGCTTTATACCCCTCTACTAGCCCATGTCTGGAATTAGGCAGCATGGTCCCAATAGGCTCCATCTGCCGCAGAGAGTCCTAATCTATTGGCAGCACTTCTTCTCTACAGGGACTAGACAAGCTGTGTAAGTAAAAGCCGCTGATCAGGTCAGTAAATGTTTATCTAATATTAGAATAAACACTAAAAATAATAACACTCCTATAGAAAGTGGTGGAGGTTCTCCATCACTGTGTTCATCATTAGAACATCTCCAAAGTTCTCCTCTCTCATGGAGTCTAGTATTATTTAGAGTTCTCCTCAGATCAACACCTGGTTTGGTGGTAAATCAGGGCTTAATGATGGTAAATCAGGTGAGCTGCTGCTGCTGCTGCTGCTGATGGAGTTGAACACATCCTCCACGCTGTGCTGGCTGGACTGGGGGGCGTCCAGCAGAACCCTGGAGGAAACGAGCTCTGTTCTTCAGACTAGCTCACCAACAAGATCTCACTACTTTCTTTCTTCAGAATGAGAAGCTCTTGTTTCTCCTTTTTACTGGATTTATCTTCACCTTCATCTGTTCTGATAAGATCTGGAGCTTCTACAGTAAACCTCTCTCACTGCTGAGAGACTGGGGGTTAGAGGAATGGGATTAGGGGCCTAAAGCTGGTGCACGGGGCTGAAGTTATATACAAATGCACAGGTTTCACTGCGAGGGCGAGCAGCACTTTCTGAGGTATAAGGAAAACTTCTGAACAGTTTTGGTTGTGATAAGAACAAGTTTATAATATCTTTGATCACAATCAGAGAGCTTTTGTTATGTGTGTGTTCTCACAGCGGCTATAAGTCTGAACTGAGCAGAGTTTGATATTAAAAGTAACAATCAGATCGTATCCCCGTCGCTCGGCTTGATTTCCAGCCAGCATAATGGCATAATTAACGCAGAGGAGGGCCTGCTATTCTGCAGCGCTGTCAGGCTTTATCTTTCAATCTTCTCTCTCTCCGCTGTTTACTGCCGACAGACGCTCGTCCCCATACAGCCCGAGCTTTACAGACGAGGCTCTGAGCACACAGAGCGGAGAGAACGTGGGAAGAGAAGAAAGAAACAATGAACCAGCACAGACAGACGACCCCTGACCCCCACACACAGTCACACCACTGACCCCAACACACTCCACACACAGTCACACCACTGACCCCGAACACACTCCACACACTGTTACACCACTGACCCCTAACACACTCCACACACTGTTACACCACTGACCCCAACACACTCCACACACTGTTACACCACTGACCCCTAACACACTCCACACACTGTTACACCACTGACCCCGAACACACTCCACACACTGTTACACCACTGACCCCTAACACCCTCCACACACTGTTACACCACTGACCCCTAACACCCTCCACACACTGTTACACCACTGACCCCTAACACCCTCCACACACTGTTACACCACTGACCCCTAACACCCTCCACACACCGTTACACCACTGACCCCTAACACCCTCCACACACTGTTACACCACTGACCCCGAACACACTCCACACACTGTTACACCACTGACCCCTAACACACAGTTACACCACTGACCCCTAACACACAGTTACACCACTGACCCCTAACACACAGTTACACCACTGACCCCAACACACACTCCACACGTTACACCACTGACCCCTAACACACTCCACACACTGTTACACCACTGACTCCGAACACACTCCACACACTGTTACACCACTGACCCCGAACACACTCCACACACTGTTACACCACTGACCCCGAACACACTCCACACACTGTTACACCACTGACCCCTAACACCCTCCACACACTGTTACACCACTGACCCCCAACACCCTCCACACACTGTTACACCACTGACCCCTAACACTGTTACACCACTGACCCCGAACACTGTTACACCACTGACCCCGAACACTGTTACACCACTGACCCCGAACACACTCCACACCTATACATCACTGACACAGAGAGAGAGCGAGAGAGAGAGAGAGAGCGAGAGAGAGAGAGAGGGAGGGAGGCCCAATAACCATGCAAATCAGTTAGAGCCTGCAGAGACACAGACACACACACTGCTGAAGCAGAGAGTAAGGGTTGTGTGTGTGTGTGTGTGTGTGTGTGTGTGTGTGTGTGTGTGTGTGTGTGTGTGTGTGTCGAGCTGGGGAACCACATTAAGCGGCTCATCGGAGTGTAAACTCTCAGAGCCACTCAAGTCTGGGACCGTGGTCCTGCTGACAACCCGGAAAACTTCTGCTACACTAAACCTTAAAGGGGCGAGAGCACGGAAAACCGCCTCTACTCTCATCCATTAACGCGAAGATTCAAACTCCACCTTAACGTAGGAACTGCAGCCCGTACTGAACTCCCCGCGGCCGTGATGTCACAACAATTTACATACACATTTACACATGACCACCCATTCAGCCCCAGCAGACCACACTGCTCTTTCAACACGATGTGCCTCAACTCGTCAAGGGGTCAGCCAATCAGAACACAGCTCGTTTGCATAGATATAGCGGGACTGTAGCGTAAAGCTGCAGTGCCACTAAATAAACAGCGAAGTCACGACTGTATACGACTGGTCCTGCTCATTATAGTTATTATAGACTGTCCCGTTGAGAGGTCAGCACGGCCAGTTCAGGAGTCCAATCAAACCTACCTGAATCACAGTGAAATCTGGGATCTGATGTACCGAATCACTTCCTAAATCAAACCAACACTGGTCGACCACCCCCTGCTGGAATCCAGGAAGCATTTGGAATTAATATATCACCAGCTAATGAATCTTTTTCTAACTAATTAAATCAGAATCAGAAATACTTTATTGATCCCTGGAGGAAAATTGCAGTTGCTACAGTTGCAACCGTTTGTGTAAGAATGTAAGAATAAACACTGATTTTAAATAAAGTCAATAAAGTATTTCTGATTATGAAGTCAAATTGTGGTAAAATGAGACTTTTTGATGCACTGAATCATTTCCTAACAAACTGAATCAGACTGAATCAAGGTGAAATTTGAGATTTAATGTAGCACTGAACCAAGACTCAAATTGTGCTGAAATTGAAAATGTCATCATGCAAGAAATCCTGTCCTAAATCATATTGAAACATTTTATGATGCACAAAAAACTGAATGAAAACGAAATCTAAAATCCCATGGTGCACTGAATCATTTCCTAAATGATCGAATCACCATTAAATCAGATATGTAATGATGCCATGATGCAGAGAATCATAATACATCACTATATATATATACACACACACACACACACACACACATTATCTAATAATATATCACTAAAATATCATAATACACTGAATCAGTTTCGAAATCGTATTGTAACATTTCACAAAGAATCAAAATGTGCTGAAAAGGTAAAGCTTTGTGATGCACTGAATCATTTGCTAAAGGATCGAATCACCATTAAACCTGATATTTAATGGTGCACTGAATCATTTACTGATGAATCTAATTATGCTGAAATGTAAAGTTTCATGATGCAATGAATCGCTTCCTAAATAATAAAATTGTGCTGAAATCTAAAATTCCTTGGAACCGAATCATTTTCTAAAGAACAAATCAAAAAGAATCATTTTGAAATCCTAAAGAACAGAAAAAATAATACAGGAATCTAAAATATCATAATACACTGAATCATTTCCTAAAGAATCAAACTACGAAATCTTAAGTTGCATGATGCACTGAATTGAATAGTGCTGAACTCTAATGTGTCAAGATACACTGAATCATTTCCTATGGAATCAAATCACCATAAATTTAGATATTTTAAGGATGCACTGAATCATGCCCTAAGGAACAAATCTTAGTGAATCATTTTAAAGTCAGATTCAGATTTCATGAGGCGTTAAGTCACTTCTTAAAATATTTGAATCAAACTGAATCGATGTGAAAACCAGGTAAAACGATTCCCTGAATCACTGAATCTTTTCCCTTACAGATCTTGAGACACTTGCACCTCTGTTGTTTCCTGTGTGAGTGTGTTTAGGCAGCTTCAGTAGCTAATGAAGTTGCGGATATTCCCGGGGGTGTGCCGCCTCAAAACAGGAGAGGATTAGCAGATCATCTAAACGCGCCGAGCGTTTCCGAAGCTTCCTGGAATTCTGTGACTCTATTAGCTGAAGTCTCGCTTCTGCCGTTAGTTTACGCCACCAAATCAGCCTCCAAAAGCCTAAAGCATGCACTAATGAATGCACACGTGCACAAACACACACACACACACACACACACACACACACACACACACACACACACACACACAGACACTATGCATGTGACTCATAATGACTACAACTCAAATGCCACATCCCATTATGCACAACGCTCACGGCTCGGGGGGGAAAGCAGCGAAGGAAAAAAGGGAGAAAGCCAGAGAAGAAGAAAAACAGCAGCAGCATCTCCTCCATCTCCACCATCCTCCACCTTCCTGACAGCCAAAATGCGTCTCCATGTTGAGCATGTTCAATTAATGAATAATGCATTTGGCTGTCACTTATAAGAAAGAAAAAAAAGAAAAGAGCAATTACGGCTATGATCAGGCAGATGGACTGTTTTGTCTGGCATATGTTGTGCATTCATTATGAGTGTGACAGCGGTGCCACGCGCAGAACATCCCGGATAAAACAGGCCGGGTTCTGCCAAACGCAGAAAGAGCTCCTAACTGTAAATAAGCTTTTAAAAAAAATGGAGGTAGTAATTAGTCACTCTGTGATTCATCTGGCCAAATTTCACTAAATGAGGCCCAAACAGTGACTCTGTGAGGAGGATTAAGCCGGTGTGCTCATCTTCAGCTAACGTTCAGGGACGGGCTTCACTGCTTTTCACAGCCTCACAGGTTTAGATGCAAAAATAATAATAAATAAAATAAAATAAAGTTAAAAAAAATGATCAATTTACATTATTTTATGTCCTTTTTCTGCTGCTTGTTTATTTACGCGTATTTTGACAAAAGTATTGGGACACCCACTCATTTATGGTTTCTTCCGAAATCCAAAAATCTATTGAAAGAGTTTCTCCTGCTTTTGTTGGAGTAACTGTCTCTACTGTGCAGAGAAGAAGCAAGGCTTTCTACTGAACGTGAGGATTTGATTGCATTCGGTGACAAAAGCAGGGTTAGTGAGGCCAGGATGAATACCACCCCCCCCCACCGCACCTCATCATCCCAAACTCATCCCAAAAGTACTGGATGGAGCTCCACCACCATCGTTCCAGAGAACACAGTTCCACTTCCACTGCTCCACAGCTCCTCAATGCTGGGGGGCTTTAGATACACCCCTCTAGCCCACGCCTGGATTGAGGAGGCATGGTGCCGATAGGTTCATGATGTTGATTCATCTGCTCCAGAGAGTCCTATTCTATTGGCAGTACTTCTTCTCTACATGGAGCAGACAAGATATGGAGCTCTGGGGTCTAAATTGTAAGAGTGTGTGAAACTACCTCCACCATGTTTGGAAGCTGCACTGTAGCTTTACTAGGATGCACGCAAGGTGTTGAGCGTCAAAATAGTCCCTGAAGAAAACGTACGGTCATCAGATTCTCCACTGTTCTACATGGTGATGGATGGAGAGTGAGGCGGAGACCTCCTCCACTCGCTAAACCCCTCTCTGAGAGGCTGGGTGAAGAGTCCAGATCATTAATATCATATTTAATAAACACTTATCTGTGTGTGAGTCCAGCATTGATCCATTCACACACACACACACACACACACACACACACACACACACGTCTCACCCCATTCCCACCTCCATTCATCATCATAAATCACACTGTCTGTACCCCTCGCTCGCTCGCTGTGTTCCACTCACATCATCTCTCTCTCTCTTCTACTTTCATTTCTTCCACTTTGTCTACCCCCATCTCTACGCCCTGCTCTCTTCCCTCTAAATGTAGGTATTGTGATATACACTGAGGAGGAGGAGCTACAGTCTCTCATTAGGGTGAATATTAATAACGCTCTAAATGTAGGTATTGTGATATACACTGAGGAGGCGGAGCTACAGTCTCTCATTAGAGTGAATATTAATAACGCTCTAAATGTAGGTATTGTGATATACACTGAGGAGGAGGAGCTACAGTCTCTCATTAGGGTGAATATTAATAACGCTCTAAATGTAGGTATTGTGATATACACTGAGGAGGAGGAGCTACAGTCTCTCATTAGGGTGAATATTAATAACTCTAAATGTAGGTATTGTGATATACACTGAGGAGGAGGAGCTACAGTCTCTCATTAGGGTGAATATTAATAACGCTCTAAATGTAGGTATTGTGATATACACTGAGGAGGAGGAGCTACAGTCTCTCATTAGGGTGAATATTAATAACGCTCTAAATGTAGGTATTGTGATATACACTGAGGAGGAGGAGCTACAGTCTCTCATTAGGGTGAATATTAATAACTCTAAATGTAGGTATTGTGATATACACTGAGGAGGCGGAGCTACAGTCTCTCATTAGAGTGAATATTAATAACGCTCTAAATGTAGGTATTGTGGATACCGATGCGGCTGCATCTATGACCTGATTGGCTGAGAATGGTTCTGGTACGATCATTTATCCTCATCATCACACAATCAATATTCATCTCAACCTTTTCACGCTAGACCTGCTTTAATTTTATTAGTCTAAACTGGTCCAATTTACCTGGACTTCAACTCTGAAATGTACTGATTTAACCTGCGACTGTAAGAGAACACAGCAGCGGAGCTGAACAACAGTATGGGTATCAGACTGGGGCACAACGCGGTACAGGTATAAGCATATTGGGATTCACATTGGGATTCCGGTCCTCTCACTCGCCACGAAAATCCCATTAAACAGGATGGGATTCAACAAGCTTTTACCAGCAGACAGCTCCTTCACTCCTGTAACACTGTCCTCTCTGAAAACCTAAACTCTAGGACAAAAGGACTAAAGGGAAGGTCAGAAATGGTGTGAATAATAGGAATGATGTGAATAATGGGAATCATAGGTTTGGTGGCAGTGCCAAAATCAATGGGAATGGCAGGAATGCTGGGAATCATTAGTACAATGGGAAATCAGAATGATGGGAAGTGTGAAATTATGGGAATGAGGAGGATAACACAAGTTATAAGACTGATGGGAATGAGGAGCCAAGTAATCCAGCCACTGGACTACTGCCAGAGGGTCGCTGGTTCGAATCCCGGGTCATGCTGCTTGCCATCAGCTGCTGGAGTTCTGAGAGGGCACATCTGGTCTTGCTCTCTTTGGGTGGGTCGATGTCTCTCTCTCTCTCTCTATCCATCCACATCAGTTCAGAGTGATGCTGGCCGGCACAAGCGTCTGCCATCCGATGCACCAGAGCTGGGTACCCGGCACTTTCCTCCGAGCACAATGGTTGCCGGGGGACCTTGAAAAGAGGCGGTGGCAGGGTGCTCGTGTTGAAGGAGGCATGTGTCAGCCCTCATTCTCTCGCTACATGTGATGGGGAGAGTTCTAACAAGTGAAAATTGGATAAATTGAGTAAAAATGATATAAAATTAAATAAATAATAATAATAAAAATATGAAGTCCAGAATGATGGGAATAATGGAAATGATAGACTACACTCGGGATAAATTGTGGGCATATGATTTTCTGCTGTAGCTTTAATCTTCGATGACTTTAATCTTCACTCCGAGCTTCAGGCTGTGATCCGCTCTAGCCTGGACAAGCTTCAGCTCCAGCGCAACATTCCTACTTAAGAACCAGCAACCTCCTGGGTTCTCTGCTGCCGGAACACAAAGCTGAGTACACGCGACATTTTCTACAGTGCTCAAAGAACAAAATCAGATAAAGCAGGAAAAAAAGGGGGGGGGGTGTAGTGGTGATGGGGGGGGGGGGTGTCCTTGTTTGCTCAGATAAGCCCCGGCTTTGAACAAAAGGCCAAGCTCCTCAGAGATAAGGCATTTGAATCATATAGGTCATTTCCCTCCGCTTATCAATCATTTACATTACATGAGACGCCTCCGCTGGTGTCATTCCTGCTACTCTACAGCGATCCACCGGCTTCTGGAAAGGGGGAATTTGTTTGGTAAATGTTTAATGGGATCCCACTGTGGTTAAAGGATTACAGTATGTGTGTGTGTGCCAGTGTAATAAAAATCAAAATATTATTATGGGTGGAGAAAAGTCCAAGAGCTCTCAAAGTCACAAAGTAGAGTCACTGAGAGTGCTCCATGCCAAAAGTTTGTGGACACCCCTTCTAATGAGCGCATTTACCTACTTTGAGGTGCACCCACTGCTGACACAGATGTGCAAATGCAAGCACACACACACACAGAGAGCTTGTCTAGTCCATGTAGAGGAGGAGGAGGACTGCCAATAGAATAGGACTCTCTGGGGCAGATAAATAAACATGACCCTATCAGCACCATGCTGCCTAATAATGCCAGGTGTGGGCTAGAGGGGTATAAAGCCCCCCAGCATTGAGGAGCTGTGGAGCAGTGGAAGAACTGTGTTCTCTGGAATGATGGTGCTGATGCTCCATTCAGAACATTTTGGGATGAGTTGGGGGAGTTGGGGATGATGAGGTGGGGTGGTGATCATCTATCCAACATCTTGACCTCACTAACGCTCTTGTTGCAGTATGCAATCAAATCCTCACAGCAATGCTCCTCCTCCAAAATCTAGTAGAAAGTCTTCTTCTCTGGACAGTAGAGACAGTTACTCCAACAAAAGCAGGATCAGCTTTTTTCATACCCTTGATTTCAGGAGAAACAAGCAGGCGTCCAAATACTTTTAAAAGTCCATGTAGTGTAGATGCTATATCTAAGCTCAAACTCACCAAAATCCACGAAAGCAGACTGTCCCACCTTCTTCACATTCTCCGGCGCTTTTCCCGAGTGATTCCGGGTGAAGCTCCCGTTCTGCGGAAGAAGGACATTTAAAAGGATTAAAAACAAAAGGAAATGGATGCAGACGGAAAATCGGATGACTTTTTTTATCAGCAGTCTTTGATTCCCGACGCCCCGTCTGGCAGCTGAGTGACGGCACTGAGGACTTCAAAACCGCTCCGCAGCTCACAGCCAGGGCAGTCAGCACCGCGTCGGGAAAAACGGCTAATTTAGACGATCGCAGGATCAGAGGTGGATTACGGGAATGGCAAACCCAAGAGGAATGTCAGAAATGACAGGAATGACTTCAATGGTGGTACTGATCAGAATGATGGAAATGATGGGATTGAGAGACAATAACCAGAAGGACAGAACTAATGGATGAAAGAACTAGGGATGCACCGATCCGATATTAGGATCGGATATCGGTCCTGATATTAACAAAATTAGCTGGATCAGGTATCGGATAATTATTAGGCCGATCCATGGAACTGATCCTTTCACTTTAATTTGCTGGTGCAAGACTGAACTAAACGTGCAAATAAATAAATGGCAAATGGTAATTTTGGTTAATTTGTTATATTTATATAAAGTAATGTTTAAGTCAATCCTGATGCCTTAAGTTTCTCCCATATGGTGAGATATATACAGTTCATTAATTCAGCAATGGTATCAGACTGGTATCGGGTATCGACCGATATGCAAAGTTTATATATCGGTATTGGTATCGGAACTGAAAAGGCTGGATCAGTGCATCCCTAATAACAACTAATAACTAGAATAATGGGTATGACTGTGGAAAGGGCAGGATTAGAAGGAACGGTAGAAACAGCAGGAATAATGAACTGAAATATGACTAAAGTCTACCATGTAAATAAAGCATTAGCCCCGCCCACACGTATCCAGACAGGTTTTTTGGCAGTGTTTCGGCCTCCAGTCTACACGACAGCAGCAATTTTGGTCACTGCGCTCTCCAAGGTATTCAGGATACCTCAAATACCTCCTAAAGCTGGAGCTCCGTTGATGAGGGGGTCATCTAAAGTTCAAACGCTTTCAACATTTGTCTGATGTGCGTCGGCCGAGCCTCGGCGCAGCCAATAGGTGGCCAATAGTGGGTGTGTCTGGACGTTGCCTCCAACAAGGATGAAAGGCTACTGGACACAAGCTGCGCAAAACCCGCCTGCAAACCTATCGTGATCCATCGTCGTTAAAGGGTGAACACGGAAGCATCGGGCGTCGGCCCAAGCTGCTCCTCCGGGCTTGTAGTTACCAGGGTTGAAACTAGCTGAGAAGAAAGAGCCTCTGAAATGAATCTGAAGGCTAACATGCTGTCTCCAACTAGCCAGCACACATCCGCAGGCCCTCCCGACCAGCAAGCGCCATGTTTCCTGCAAGTGGTGTGGACAGCAGCTCGCACAGTTCAGTGAGATAAAGTGAACTACAGCAGCCATAACACTACAGCGTCCTCACACAGACAGCACCACAGCTCCGATTTCCACACAGGAATTAATGGAAATACTGTCCTATTACAGGTATATCACTCACAAGCTGCTATTTCCTGACTTGTTTAGTGCACTACGTAGGGAGCAGTGTGTGATTTGGGACTAAACCCGCATTCTCTTCTTTCTACGCGGTGTTTGATGTCTCTCTATATGCGTGTGAATGCGTGTGAACGGGGTCTGAGAGTAACTCTATATACTACAGTATACTATAAGCTCACTTACAGCACTTTCACACTCTCTGCCCAACACCTTATGCTATTTATCATCACACACACACACACACTTTCTCTCCGAAAAGGCTTTCAGACAGAACATCAAATGATTTCAGCGCTTGAAGAAACAGAATAATTGAAAGAACAAAGAAATCACTGAAGAACAGCTGAAACAGATAAACAAACATTCAGACATTAAAGAAAGATATCAAACACAAAGGGGAGAGATCAATACGCACACTTTCTCCTTCACTGACCACTCTACAGACACACGCTCTGTCCATCTGGTCATTCATCCGTCCAGCTATCTGTCTGCGTATCTATCTAACCATTCGTCCAGCAGTTTGTCTACCTGTCTGTCTATTGAGCGACCTGTCAATCAGTCTGTCTGTCGACTAATCTACCTATCCATCCATTTTTCGCTTGTATGTCTATTGATCGACCAGTCCAATAGTCTGTCTGTCTATCTGTCTATTGATCGACCGGTCCACCAGTCTGTCTTTCTGTTTATTAATCGACCTATCCATCAGTCTGTCAGTCTGTCTGTCGATTAATCGATCCGTTTGTCAGTCTGTCTATTAATCTACCTATCCATCAGTCCATCTGTCTGTCTGTCTGTCCACCTATTAATCTACCTATCTATCAGTCCATCTGTCTGTCTGTCAGTCCACCTATTAATCAACCTATA
>NW_027326660.1:35000-52845 GCF_030463535.1 Salminus brasiliensis
AGTTTCTAATAAAGTGGCCGGTGAGTGGAAGCACGAGTTTGGTGTTTCTAATAAAGTGGCCAGTGTAGAAGCACAAGGTAGGGGTTTCTAATAAAGTGGCCAGTGTAGAAGCACAAGGTAGGGGTTTCTAATAAAGTGGCCAGTGTAGAAGCACAAGGTAGGGGTTTCTAATAAAGTGGCCAGTGTAGAAGCACAAGGTAGGGGTTTCTAATAAAGTGGCCAGTGAGTGGAAGCACAAGGTAGGTGTTTCTAATAAAGTGGCCGGTGAGTGGAAGCACAAGGTAGGCGTTTCTAATAAAGTGGCCAGTGTAGAAGCACAAGGTAGGGGTTTCTAATAAAGTGGCCAGTGTAGAAGCACAAGGTAGGGGTTTCTAATAAAGTGGCCAGTGTAGAAGCACAAGGTAGGGGTTTCTAATAAAGTGGCCAGTGTAGAAGCACAAGGTAGGGGTTTCTAATAAAGTGGCCAGTGTAGAAGCACAAGGTAGGAGTTTCTAACAAAGTGGCCAGTGTAGAAGCACAAGGTAGGTGTTTCTAATAAAGTGGCCAGTGAGTGGAAGCACAAGGTAGGAGTTTCTAACAAAGTGGCCAGTGAGTGGAAGCACAAGGTAGGAGTTTCTAATAAAGTGGCCAGTGAGTGGAAGCACAAGGTAGGAGTTTCTAACAAAGTGGCCAGTGAGTGGAAGCACAAGGTAGGAGTTTCTAATAAAGTGGCCAGTGAGTGGAAGCACAAGGTAGGGGTTTCTAATAAAGTGGCCAGTGAGTGGAAGCACAAGGTAGGTGTTTCTAATAAAGTGACCGATGAGTGGAAGCACAAGGTAGGGGTTTCTAATAAAGTGGCCGGTGAGTGGAAGCACGAGGTAGGAGTTTCTAATAAAGTGGCCAGTGAGGAAGTAAAAAATAAATACATAAATGAACTCTCAATGAAAGTCGATGTAAACAGGTCATTTTGGAGCATTTCTATTGGCCTAAAAATGTTGAATAAACAGGTTCACATCACGTCAGAAAGTGAAAAATCGCAGTTAGTAAGTGAACCTGAAAGGTGAATGTAAATATTTGCTCTCAGCTATATTCACAACTCACCTCAACCGAGCCTATTTAGCACATCAGTCACCGTTAAGTGCAGCAGCACAGCATGCAGGCTGCAGACACGGCATCCATATTATTAGCTACAACTCTGATTATACGCTTTCCAGTCGCGAACAGGCTCCCTACCGCTCTGCATTCCCGTCTTGAAGCATGGGCGTGCCTCAGGGCTCCATACGTACGCCACTTTTGCTCTGGCTGTGAAATAATGACTGCTTTTCAGTGACCTCTCGGTCAATCTGCAGCAGTTTGCAGATGACGCGACCGGAGTGGCCTCATTTCCCACGATGATGAAGCCCTCTATAGGTGTCGTGTCGAGCTGCGCACATAACAGATCACATCTCAACACCCTCACATCGGCGGAAATGAAAGTGGACTTGTGTAAACAGCCGCCTACCGGCCTGCTTTTCTCTGGAAATGAACAGCACGGCTGTGAACACGGAGACGTCCTTCAAGGCTGCAGGGAGCAGCAGTGATATCAATGCTGCTGTGAGGAAAGTTCTCACGTCTCCGAGTCCATCCTGACCCATTTCTTCTCTGATATCACTGGACGTCCTCACTGTCTGATTTCCCACTGTATCCCTCTTCTTCAAAGTCTGGACGTAATGTCCCGTTTATCCGATTACACGCTCCTGCGTCTCCTCCACTATTACTCAACTTATTAATTATGTTAGCGACGCTTTCTTTAAAGGAACACACATCACTCAAGGTCTTCTTCTGGAACTGCTGTTGGTTGGTCAACATTTTACATCGAGAGAAGGTTCCTCAGACCTTACAAGGTCATCAAAGGAAACAAAAGTGGTTCTTCTATGGCATTGTTCAAAGAACCCTTATTTTTTAAGGGTTAGGTAGGTGTTTCTAATAAAGTGGCCAGTGTAGAAGCTCAAGGTAGAGGTTTCTAATAAATTGGCCAGTGAGTAAAAAAGCACAATGTAGGTGTTTCTAATAAAGTGGCCAGTTCGCGGAAGCTCAAGGTAAGAGTTTTTCTAATAAAGTGCCCAGTGGGTGGAAGCACAAGTGTTTCTAATAAAGTGGCCAGTGTAGAAGAACAAGGTGGGTGTTTTCCAAGGAGTGAAACCACAAGGTAGGTGTTTCTAATAATGTGGCCAGTGAGTGGATATGCTCTTAGTAGATGTTTCTAA
This sequence comes from Salminus brasiliensis, assembly GCF_030463535.1. NCBI lineage: Eukaryota > Metazoa > Chordata > Actinopteri > Characiformes > Bryconidae > Salminus > Salminus brasiliensis. The sequence continues at coordinate 37,226 of NW_027326660.1, forward strand.
TAAAGTGGCCAGTGAGTGGATATGCACAAGATAGGTGTTTCTAATAAAGTGGCCAGTGAGTGGATATGCACAGGGTAGGTGTTTCTAATAAAGTGGCCAGTGAGTGGATATGCACAGGGTAGGTGTTTCTAATAAAGTGGCCAGTGAGTGGATATGCACAGGGTAGGTGTTTCTAATAAAGTGGCCAGTGAGTGGATATGCACAGGGCAGGGGTTTCTAATAAAGTGGCCAGTGAGTGGATATGCACAGGGTAGGGGTTTTTAATAAAGTGGCCAGTGAGTGGATATGCTCAGGGTAGGTGTTTCTAATAAAGTGGCCAGTGAGTGGATATGCTCAGGGTAGGGGTTTCTAATAAAGTGGCCAGTGAGTGGATATGCACGGGGTAGGTGTTTCTAATAAAGTGGCCAGTGAGTGGATATGCACAGGGTAGGTGTTTCTAATAAAGTGGCCAGTGAGTGGATATGCTCAGGGTAGGTGTTTCTAATAAAGTGGCCAGTGAGTGGATATGCTCAGGGTAGGTGTTTCTAATAAAGTGGCCAGTGTAGAAGCACAACCTGATAAACTGGACACTCCGTGAGAACAGACACTGGATTTGATGGACAGGGTCGAGGCCTGATGTGTTCAGTGTAAACTACAGACACTCCGATGCTCTCGCGCTCTCGCTGGCACCCTGACAGACACTCGGCGAGGACAGTGATTGCCTGATTGAGTCTGGCTGTCAGCTGTAAACATGCACTGTGGTTTTGATTGAGCAGGTCTGGCGGGATTCACATAGACAGAGAGAGAGAGAGAGAGCGAGCGAGAGAGAGAGTGTATAACTGAAGCTCGCTGATTGAGCATTTGAGTTGGAATGTGTGTGTCAATACAGGCCATTTACACTGAGCTATGGTCTGATTGAGTGTGTGAATGGGCGACTGATGTGCCTCTGCAGATGCGTGTAGGTCTATACGAGTCACGCTACGAACCGGGCGCCGCTTGCGTCCACGACGTTTGATGGAAGTGGGTTTTCGAAGCTGAAAGCTATTAATTAAAATGTGGTTGATAACATAATACACGAGGAAACACTATTCCTTACCTTTTATAATCATTAATCATCAGTACATGACACCTCCCACAAGTCTGAACTGACCAACATGACATCTGCATGTAAAATATTAAACACAATAAACGGACAAAAGTATGTGATTAAAAGGGACACACCTTTTAATCACTGAATTCAGGTGTCTGATTCAGGCTCTTCACCACAGGTGTCTAAACTTCAGCTCCTAGTCCTGCAGTCGGCCTTTCTTCCTCACATCAGTGAAAGAACGGGAGGTCCTGAAGAGCTCACTGAACTCCAGCGTGGTTCTGTATGTAATAGGAGACACCGCTGCACCAACAACTACAAGTCAGCTGGAGAAATTTAGACCTTCCCTCCTAGATCTTCCTCCATCAGCTGTGAGTGGTGTTATTATTGAACAGTGGAAGAGTTTAAGAGGAACAGCTCACAGAGAGCAGCTCAGCCACCGAGTGTCTGTCAGACCACGTAAAGTTACAGAGCGGGGTCAGGGCAGAGTGCTGAGCTCAGAGCAGAGTGCAGAAAAGCCTCCAACTGCTGGTAGAGCTTAGAGCAAAGGGGGACCAGCTCTATATTGTATTGATACTCATGGGGTTAAGTGTAGGTGTCCCAATATTTTTGTCCATAAACTGCATATTAATTGACATTAAAATCATATATCTTGTAAAAGAAATCCTTTATGGTGACTTGCCACCCCGTCACGCTACACTTGTTTTAGCTATGAATGCTGCACACTATTGCTTTAGAGGACATCACAAAGAGAAAAGGGACATCGTTGAACCTTCAAAGCAGCCAAGAACAAATCAAAAGAACAAAAGTATGAGAACATTGTTTGTTTGTTGTTTTTTTCATGTTAGACAGGGTCGGTCAAGCTCAACCCAACCACCCCGTCACGCAAAATAAGGGAAAACTGCCTTTTATTAATTTTCTTACACTATTAATGCAAAGATCGGATGTACCTAAAGTCAGGAACGTGACCACATGAAGAACCGTGGATATTTTAGAACAGAACTTACCACCCCGTCACGCTTTAGAGTGAAAATGACTCCCAGATCTGAAAAAAAAAAGGTCGTTTCATAGAACGACTTCAATGCAAGCCACTTAAGCTGGAATAGCTGGTGTGATTGCGCTGTGTGTGTGAGTGTGTGTGTGTGTGTGTGTGAGTGTGTGTGTGTGTGTGTGTGTGTGTGTGTGATGACATGCATCCTTTGAATGTGTCCATGCTGAATGAATGCAGAGTGTGTCTAACAGCAGCACAGTCATTACCTAACCTCGGCTTTTAAGCTGTTTGTGTGTTTATTTATTTATTTATTTATTTATTATTCCTCACTCTGCCGAACGCTACATGCAGCGACGAGGCTACGGGAAGATAAACGCACCCGGGAAAATGGTCTCCATCAACACGGCTAATATTCTCCCTCTTGTTTGTTTAGCCGGAGCGGCTCCATCTAGCTGCAGAGCGAAGCGGCGCGACCTGATGGACAATCACAGTAATGGCTTTGCATGCAGTCTACGGCCTCAGCTGCTGCTAAAGCCTTTCAATTTACACAATGTCTGCAGATTCAGGGCCTGCGTTTGTGTGTGTGTGTGTGTGTGTGTGTGTGTGTGTGTGTGTGTGAGAAATCGCGAGAGAAGAAAGAGGAAGTAATTAAAAGCAGTGCGGTCGAGGGATCTGAGGGTGCCGGCCTGTGACCAACTTACTGTTACAGCTAAAACCCCACAGCAAACAGCCCGGATTACTGCGCTTTACTGTGTGTGTGTGTGTGTGTGTGTGTGTGTGTGTGTGTGTGTGTGAGAATCTGACCATTTAATGAAGGGAGTGGGAACTGATGCAGGGCTGTGGAGCTGATGGCGGAGAACTGTTTATCTTAAAAGACTCACACCATTAAAAACCACATATCCCATAAACCACCAACCTCTCTCACCAACTATCTCTCCATGTCTCTCTCCCTCTCTCTCTCTCTCTTTTTCCTTTATTTCTCTCTCTCTCGCCCCTTCTTCATCCACCTCTCAGTCCTTTCTCTAGATCACCCTCTCTCTCCTTCCCCATCTTCCCGTCTCCATCGCCATCCAATCTCCACTTCTTTATCTTTATCTCTCTCTCTCTCTCTCTCTCTCTCTCTCTCTCTCTCCCCATCTGCATCTCTCTTTGTCTCTCACTCTCCTTTTTTCTCTCTGCCCCATTTCTCCTCTTTCTCTCACTCTTTCTTTCTCTCTCTGGCCCATTTCTCCTCTTTATCTCACTCTTTCTGCCACATTTCTCCTCTTTATCTCACTCTCACTCTCTCTGGACCATTTCTCCTCTTTATCTCACTCTTTCTCTCTCTCTCTGGCCCATTTCTCCTCTTTATCTCACTCTCACTCTCTCTGGGTCATTTCTCCTCTTTATCTCACTCTTTCTCGCTCTCTCGGCCCCATTTCTCCTCTTTATCTCACTCTTTCTTTCTCTCTCTGTCCCATTTCTCCTCTTTATCTCACTCTTTCACTCTCTCTGTCCCATTTCTCCTCTGTATCTCACTCTTTCTCGCTCTCTCCGCCCCATTTCTCTTACTCCTGTTTTGTCTCTCTCTCTATCGCCTTTGCTCTCTTTATCGCTTATTCACTCTCTCTTTAGCTCTCCCTCACTCATTTTTTAGCTCACTCTCTCTCCCCATTTCTCTCTTTAGCTTGCCCTCGCTCCTTCTTTATCTCACTCTTTCTCTCTCTCTCTGGCCCATTTCTCCTCTTTATCTCACTCTTTCTCTCTCTCTCTGGCCCATTTCTCCTCTTTATCTCACTCTCACTCTCTCTGGCCCATTTCCCCTCTTTATCTCACTCTTTCTCTCTCTCTCTGGCCCATTTCTCCTCTTTATCTCACTCTTTCTCTCTCTCTCTGGCCCATTTCTCCTCTTTATCTCACTCTTTCTCTCTCTCCCTCATTTCTGATGGAACTATGTTCAGAGGATGAAACTCTGGTGATGTGTGGTGAGGCCGGTTGTGTAGTCCAGGATGGGTAAAAGCTCTGTCCTCTCAGAGATGAGTTAAAGCTTCCAGAGCTTCTGACTTTTCTACACACACACACACACACACACACACACACACACTTCAGTGACCTTTCCCAGACTGCTGAGGCATCACTGCCCTCCTGCTCTCGTTCTCTCTCTCTCTTCAACTCCAGAGCCATTTATCTTCTCTCCTGCCTCCTGCCCCCCGTCCCCAATCCCACCCCCACCCCCCCGTCTCCCTTCATCCAGCCTAAACTTGTCGCCTTTTGTTTTCTGTTTTTAGTCGTTTTTCTTTTGATCTTGTTCGCCCTGCTCGGCCTCTCACCCTCCCACCCTCTCCTCTCCAGCTCTGACCTCTCCTGACCTTCTCGCGGGTCTGAAGACACAGACACACTCCGCTCCTGCTCGAACGCTGATGTTCAGCTGTAGTGAATATTTGCATAAGAGCTTCGAGATCTGACAACTGAACTGATCCCAGAACCCTCTGAAAGACCCAGCCGTGTGAAGAGCTTCTCACAGCCAGTGAAGAGCCGACAACACTGATACTCTCTCAGCCATCTCATCTGTTTACATCCATCTACTCAACACATCCACCCATTCATCCATCCACACACCTAGCTACTCATCCATCCACACACCTGCCTACTCATCCATCCACCTAACTATCCATCCACACACCTGCCTACTCATCCATCCACCCACCCATCCACTCACCTGCCTACTCATCCATCCACCCACCCATCCACTCACCTGCCTACTCATCCATCCACCCACCCATCCACTCACCTACCTACTCATCACATCCACCTACCTATCCATCCACACACCTGCCTACTCATCCATCCACCCACCCATCCACTCACCTACCTACTCATCACATCCACCTACCTATCCATCCACACACCTAGCTACTCATCCATCCACCCACCCATCCACACACCTAGCTACTCATCCATCCACCCACCCATCCACACACCTGCCTACCTATCCACTCATCCATCCACCTACCTACTCATCCGCCCATCAATCCTCCCACAAACCTATCCATCCATCTTTCCGTCCACACACCTATACATTCATCCCTCCATCTGTCCTCCAACCTAAATCTCCACCCACCTACCTACCCATACATCTATCCACCCACTTACCCATCCACCTCATTCATCCATCCATCCACCTACCAATCCATCCACTCATCTGTCCATCCTCCTATCCATACATCCACCCACTGACCTCTCCATCCATACACCCTTCCACTTATCTATCCATGCATACATTCAGAGACGGTAGGTTCTAATGCTTCAGGTATTATCTTGTTCACGTCACGCTGTTTCCTTAAAAGCTGACATTTTGGAGATTGAAGGTTTTTGCATGACAGTGAAGAGATACATTTGACTGGGAAGGTCCTGATCTGTATGGTTATGGAGTCAGCAGCAAATAGCTCTGCAGTATTTAATCAGCGCAAGATGAAAGATGAGAAGATAAAAGAGATGCGAGTGTAGGTGTAGCCTACCGTATTGATCCAGGTCTCGAATCCTAATTCGGATTTCTGCTCCGTGCTCAGGAACAAATCTGAGAGAGAGAGAGAGAGAGAGAGAGACAGTGTGTGAGTGACATAATGCAGAAAGCTGTTTTCAGTGAGGTGATCTGCACTGCGGCCCAGACTGAGGACATCCAGAGAGGGCTGAAGTGCTTTCCCTCACATAAGCTCAGTGTGCATCAGCTCCTGGAGCTTCAGGGGCCGCGAGTACAAATCAGGAGAACGTCAGGATCTCTGGGAAAGAGAGGCAATCAGACCAGCGCTATTTTCCTGGCTCTATCGTCTCTTTCTCTACGTGTTTTCACACACTGCTGCACTCCAGCGGGCTCGGCACAGCCAGGGCCACGGATCAGGAGATTCTCAATGGCGTTCGGTGGCACAGACTACAAGGTCCTGCAAAATCCAATCACACAAAATCTAATCTACACAGGTTTCCAGCAGCAAACGGCATCAATCAACCGACACCAAAGTACAGATTCCGACCTTCAGGCAGGATGGACAGTCATCAATGGCCACTGTTCTTAAACTCATCATATTTATTATATGGACAAAAGTATTGGGACACCTGCTCATTCATCGTTTCTTACAAAATTGAGAGTGTTTAAAAAACGCTGATCCTGCTGATGTGCACATGCACATCCTGTAGAGAAGAAGTACTGCCAATAGAATAGGACTCTCTGGAGCAGATAAACATAATGACCCTATTGGCACCATGCTGCCTAATAATGCCAGGCGTGGGCTAGTAGAGGGGTATAAAGCCCCCCAGCATTCAGGAGCTGTGGAGCAGTGGAAGAGCTGTGTTCTCTAGAATGATGGTCGTGCTCATCCAACATCATCCTGATCTGACTACTGCTCTTGTCGCTGAAACAATGAATGAGCAGGTGTCCAAATACTTTTGTCCAAATAGTGCATCAATATCAACCCCATGGAAACCCTTGTTTCTGTCTAGGGTCGGTCTAAAGGTAAAGACTAGGACTTCTGGAACAGTATGCCCTGATGCCACCACACAAGAGAAAGCTGACAGGAGGCTACACGGACCCCCAAAGAGGCGGAGACAAAGGGCACAGCCCACGTATATCCGTCTCCACACTGAAATAAGGGCTCCTCACGGGTCCAATATGTCAATGTTCTGTGCCACCTCATCATAACAGCTGAAGGAGCATGTGTTACTGTGCTATCGACAGATCTCTCAAAAGCCCTCAGTCTCTGAACTGCAGCACACATCGAGTGTGATTATCCTGATGGGAGTGGACCGCAGTGGTGAGTTATTATCCTGATGAGGGCAGCTGAGCACAGTCCTTTCCTCCGCCGTCGATAGTCCCGCCTTTGTAGGACTCGGGCCTCACCGCAGGCCGGGGTGACGGTCATTACAGAGCCTAAACTGAGCGGGACAGGGGGGACAGGGGCTGTTTAGACCAGGGGGTTCAACCATAGCATTTAAGCATCTTTTTGCACTTTAACACAAATGTGGAAAAAAACAAACTCAAAAATCATAGCAACCACCTAGCAACATCATAGCAACCACCAAGCAAAAACTGTTTTGCCCTAAAGACAACATAGCAACTCTATTGCAACCAACAAGCAACCCCATAGCAACCACCTGGTATACCATTACAACCACCGAATCAGTTTTATCTTAGTGATTGCATAGCAAAAGCTTGGCAGCCACCCATCACCCCATAGCAACATCATAGTAACCACTGAGCAAAAACAGTTTTGCCCTAATGACAACATAGCAACTCCATTGCAACCAACAAAAAGCAATTACCAAGCAATCCCATAGCAACCACCTGATATACCTGATATATCAAAAAACAACATCATAGACCATAACAATCACCAAATAAGACCCACCCTAGTGATCACATGGTAAAACCTTGGCAGCTATCCAAAGCCCCAATACCAATCACCTAGCAACAGCATATTAACCACCTAGCAAATGCATAACAATCTTACATGAACTACAAAACAAAAACAGTTCACCCTAGTGACCATATAGCAACCACCCAGTTACATCATAGTAACCCCACAGCAGTCACCTATAAACATCATAGTGATCACCCCCAGCAACTACCAAATAACCTCATAGCAACCACCGTGTATACCATAAGAATCCTAAAAAAATACTTTCACCCTAGGTACCACATTGCAACACTATAGAAACCACCTGGCAACTGCATAACAACCCCACAGCAACCACCAAGCACAAACACTTTGAGTTTCACTCTAGTAATGACATAGCAATAGCTTGGAAACCACCTAGCACCCCATAGCAACCACCAATAAACTACCTAACAGTCCCACAGCAACCATCAGGTATACCATAGCAACCACCAAGCAAAAAGAGGAAACATCCCACAGTAACCATCTGGCAACGATCTAGAAACCCCATCACAAACACCTAACAACATCATAGTAACCACCTAACTACTATGTAGCAACGCCATAGCAACCACCTAAGAAAAAACAAACAAACACCAGATTTATTAAAACCAGTTTCACCTTTGCGACCACATAGCGACACCCTGGAAACTGCCTGGAAGTGGGAACCACTGTTCCACAGCTCGGTGCTGGGGGGCTTTATACCCCTCTAGCCCACGCCTGACATTAGGCAGCATGGTGCCAATAGGGTCATGTCTATCTGCTCCAGAGTCCTATTCTATTGGATTCTGTGAATTGGCTCTGTCAGTGACAGTGTGTCAGGAGTGTGTGTGTGTGTGTGTGTGTGTGTGTGTAACTGCATTAGCTGTTTATGACGTCGGGAAATCTCCAGCCGTTTAAAACATTTAAAACATCCTTAATAAGCACTTTAACCTCCCCCTGTTAATATTCCCAAGTCTCCCGCCAGACCGGAACGCCGGAGCGCGGGACTGTTTCATCAGCAGCAGCCGTCTGTCAGAAGAGCCGGAAAATAAAAGAGAAATAAACACGAGCGGTGAAGCAAATCTGAGGAGGTGCTTCAACACTTCACCTCCAAAACTGAAGCTCAGCAGCAGTGGAATAGAAGGGTGGAGAAGGTGGACAGAGAAGGGAGCCTACTGTGAGAACTGAGAGCATTGACCAAAGAACCAGGCAAAGAACCAGTCCAGCTGTCACGGTTCTGTACGCATCGCTAAAGAACAACCCCTTTTAATAAAGGAGGGTTTACAGACGCTGGATTATTCATAGTAGTTCTAAATAGTTCATAGTAATTATGGGATAATTCATAGTGGATACAGAAAAAAAATCTTAGAGCTCAAATACTAAACAATTTACAGCTCACATTAAACAACTCACAGTGGATACTGATCAATTTATAGCGGATACTGATCAATTCATAGTGGATACTGAACAACTGATAGCAGATACTGAACAATTCATAGTGGATACTGAAAAAAATATTTGAGTTCTAAGAATATGTTTTTGTTAGCTGTAGTTAGTTTCCATAAACAATTCATAGTGGGAAATTTAAAGTGGATACTAAACAATTCATAGTGCATCATTTAAACTGGATACTAAACAATTCATAGTGGATACTAAACAATTCATAGTGGATACTGAATTATTAGTACCAAATACCACACAACTCACAGTTGATATTGAACAACCCACAGTGTATACTGGATAATTTGTAACTGATTCTGAACAATTCATAGTGGACACTAAATAATTAATAGAGGACACTTAATAAATCATAGTAGATCCTAAAACCACAGTAGATTCATAGATACTGAAAAATTCATAGTGGATACAGAACAAATTTATAGAGAGTACTAAACAATTCACAGTTAATACTGAGTAATTCATAGTGGATAAGGAATTCTTCAAAGTAGATACTAAAGGCTTCACAAGTAGTTCATAAACAATTCATAGTGGATACTGATCAACTCACAGCAGATCCCAAACAATTCATAGTGGAAATTAAACAACTCCCAGCAGATCCCCAACAGTTCATAGTGGATATTAAACAACTCCCAGGAGATCCTCAACAATTCATAGTGGATACTGATCAACTCACAGCAGATCTTCAACAATTCATAGTGGAAACTGATCAACCTACAGCAGATCCTCAACAATTCATAGTGGATACTGATCAACTCACAGCAGATCCTCAACAATTCATAGTGGAAACTGATCAACCTACAGCAGATCCTCAACAATTCATAGTGGATATTAAACAACTCCCAGCAGATCCTCAACAATTCATAGTGGATACTGATCAACTCACAGCAGATCCTCAACAATTCATAGTGGATACTGATCAACTCCCAGCAGATCCTCAACAATTCATAGTGGATACTGATCAACTCACAGCAGATCCTCAACAATTCATAGTGGATACTGATCAAAGCACAGCAGATCCTTAACAATTCATAGTGGATTTACAGAGTCTGATCCCCACAATCAGCAGATTCCAGCGGCCTTTCTGTGGCACACCTCCAATCTACTGGGCTAATCAGGAGTGTCAGGGAACATAACGTAGAGTGACAGAGAGGGAGATGAGCGCGAGGAGAGGAAGCCGATGATGTCTCAGACTCCGCAAATTAATTTGATTAAATAGGCCGCGGGTACATATTAATATACGGCTTGATTAGTGCTCTGATTAATTTCACGCTCTCGTTTCCGCTGCACCTTGCACCGTCCCACTCGCTGCAGCCTGATTTCACTTCCCAGCATGCACCAGGAACTACACTCCCTCTCTTTTTTGAGTCTGATTGTTTGTTCTTTGCGCTCGGCCCAGAACCTCCATTACAGCATGAATATTTGAGGGGGACTCCGGGATTAAAATATTAACAAGCACATTTAGATTATGGCTCATGAAGGGAGGAGGAAAGGCAGGAGAAAGGGCAGCGCACGCGCGCACACACACACACACACACACACACACACACACACACACACACACACACACACACACACACACACACACGCTTCAGTGTTTCAGCATCCCAGCGCTAATTACAGACTACAGTTATAGCCCATAATTAGGGCACTAATCCTGATGCAGAGGACGAGACTCGGGGTGGCAGAGCCAGTCAGAGAAACAAATAACTGAAAACGCCTCTGTAATCAAGACATGGACATGAACTGACCTCTCCAGGCTCCGCCCACAAACGTCTCCTTCCTAGCTGCAGTTGGAGGAGGACGAGCTTTACAGAACACTGGGTAAAGTGGCAGAACACAATAATGAGAGCTCAGTAGGTGGAAGTGAGAAACCGTGAACCTCAAACACTGCGGTTCCTCCTTCATAAAAGAACCCCAGCAGAACCAGAACAGAGCCGGAAAACAGGCCAATTCCAAAACCCCAAAACTGTTACATCACAGTCCACAGTCCCAGCCCGCGTTGTAGCCCTGGCAATATTATCATGGACCAGCACTGCTGGACCGTCAGCAGGTCCTTCAGGTCCTCAGAATATGGTGCTTTTGGCACTATAGTAACAATCAGTTCCAGGGACGATTCATAGTGGATACTAGCCAATTCATAGTGGGTACTGAACAGGTCATTGTGGATACTGAATAATTCATAGTGGATAGTACACAATGCAAATGGGATACTGGATAATTCATAGAGAATACCGAACAGTGCATAGTGGATACTACACAATTTATTAAAGACACTGAATAGTTCTTAGTGGATACTGAACAATTGATGAAGGATACTGAACAACTCATGGTGGATACTTGACAATTCATAAAGAATACTGAACAAATAATAGAGAATACTAAATTCATAGTGGATACTGAACAATTCATAGTGGATACTGAACAATTCATAGTGGATACATGAACAACTACTGGTGGATACTGAACAATTCATAGTGGATACTGAACAATTCATAGTGGATACTGAACAATTCATAGTGGATACTGAACAATTGATAGTGGATACTGAACAACTACTGGTGGATACTGAACAATTCATAGTGGATACTGAACAATTCATAGTGGATACTGAACAATTCATAGTGGATACTGAACAACTACTGGTGGATACTGAACAAATCATAAAAGATACTAAACAATTCATAGTGGATACTGAACAACTACTGGTGGATACTGAACAATTCATAGTGGATACTGAACAATTCATAGTGGATACTGAACAACTACTGGTGGATACTGAACAACTCATAGTGGATACTGAACAACTACTGGTGGATACTGAACAATTCATAGTGGATACTGAACAACTACTGGTGGATACTGAACAATTCATAGTGGATACTGAACAACTACTGGTGGATACTGAACAATTCATAGTGGATACTGAACAACTACTGGTGGATACTGAACAAATCATAAAAGATACTAAACAATTCATAGTGGATACTGAACAACTCATAGTGGATACTGAACAAATCATAAAATATACTAAACAATTCATAGTGGATACTAAACAACTCATGGTGGATACTGAACAAATCATGAAGGATACTGAACAATTCATGGTGGATACTGAACAACTTAAAGCAGAAACTGGATCATTCATAGTGGATACGATATTCATATTTTACACTAAATAATTCATAGTAGATACTGAACAATTCATAGTAGACAATGGACAATTCATACTGGATATTGATAGTGGTGAATTACACTGAATAATTCATAGTGGACAAATGTAGAGTAGATACTGAATATTTCACAATAATTACTGATGAGGTTTCTGTATTTACTTGTGCAGAACATGACCTAATAGAGCCGATTACACAGATATTTATCTATAATAGAAAAAATACTTCAGTGGCTTTTACTGTTCCTCTGATGAAACGATCAATAATTGGTCTCCACGGTCCGCTGTGCATCAAATAATTAAGCCAGCAGAGCTGCTTTCATACAGTGCTAAAAACACAGCAGCTCACAGAAAGCTCTGATTCCACTCGCTGATCCGTTTTACTGACCAGCGAGGACGCACAGCTCACACACACTGCTCTGAGGGTCCGATTTAAATCAGTTATAGGAGACGAGCACACACTGGAGCCCCCGAATAGATCAGAAATGAAACTTTAGGAAAGTCACAGCTGCAGGGACCCTCACACCGCTCTGTCTGACACACAAAGCAAACACACACATCTGCAACGTTTCTGGGAGAGCGGCTCGGCGACGTCTCATTTATCTTCCGCCATCAAATCTGGAACGGCGTTATGTAAGATTCCGGGAGAGGAGAGAGGCTGAGGGAAGTTCCAGCTACATTAATACACCCGTTACAGAGCCCAGAGCCCAGAGCCCAGAGCCCAGAGTCCAGAGCCCAGAGCCCAGAGCCCAGAGCCCAGAGCCCAGAGTCCAGAGCCCAGAGCCCAGAGCCCAGAGTCCAGAGTCCAGAGCCCAGAGCCCAGAGTCCAGAGTCCAGAGTCCAGAGTCCAGAGTCCAGAGCCCAGAGCACCTGCAAAACTCACCCTGCAGTCCATCAGGAAACTGCACTGCACACACAGCCGCCTCCTACCACTACTACACCACCACCACCACCACTTCTACTACTACCACTTTTACTACCACCACCACCACTTCTACTCCGACAACGACGACTACTACTACTACCACCACCATCACCACCACCACTACTACTACAACCACTTCTACTACTACCACCACCACTGCTACTTCTACTACTATTACCACCACTTCTACTACTACCACCACCACTGCTACTTCTACTACTACAACCACTTCTACTACTACCACCACCACCACCACCACTTCTCCTACTACCACCACTTCTACTACTACCACCACCAGCACCACTTCTACTACTACCACCACTTCTACTACTACTACCACCACCACGACGACTACTACTATTACTACCACCACCATCACCACCACCACCACCGCTACTACCACCATCACCACCACAACGACTACTACTACTACTACTCCACAACCACCACCACCACTACGACTACTACTATTACTACCACCACTATCACCACCATCACCACTTCTACTACCACCACCACTGCTACTACTACTACCTAACCACCACCTCTACTACCACTACTACTACAATGATGACTGCTATTACTACTACTACCACCACCACTTCTACTACAACCACCATCACCACCACCTCTACTACAACTACCGCCACCACCTCTACTAGTAGTGCCACTACTACTACCACCATCACCACCTCCACTACACCACTACCAATTACACTACTACTACTACTATTTACATATCCCTTGATTCAGCCTACAGCAGATGTCCACTCTGCCCACTCCAGCCCTGTCCACTCACACTAAAGCTATACCCAATGTTGTAGCTTAGACTGCCAATCAGGAAAGAGGTCATTTACATATACCAGTTTTAAAGTCACAATTACAAAACAGCCTCTTTAATTCTAATGCTGTGTTTACTTTGTTCCATAGTGATACACGCCCAACGTTGTCATGGTGATCGTGTACATAAGAGTTTTTAGCGCGCTGTTGTTTCTAAAGGCGTGTTACGCTTGTGTGCAGGTTGTGTTGTACATCTCATTCCCATTAAATAACACGGAATATCGAGTTTTCCATCAACTGCTTACGGGATGAAGCGAGATTGGGGAAACGGCCGTGTAAAAACCATTTACACTACTGCACACAACCCACACACACACACACACACACACACACACACACACAGCGGGGGTCGGCAGATTCATTACGAGTTTCCCATTATGGCTAATGAGGGTGTTTTAAATGGGAGTAACACACACACACACACACACACACACACACACACACACACACACACACACACACACAATGCCCACTTTGCTCGCTTTACTGCTATGAGTGAAGCATGTCCCGAGGCATGATGGGTAACAGCAGCAGCATTTCATGCAGAGAGATAGAGATGGGGGGAGAGAGAGAGAGAGAGAGAGAGAGAGAGAGAGAGAGAGAGAGAGAGAGAGAGAGAGAGTGTGAGTGAGTGAGTGAGTCTCTGGTACTCGTCCTGTCTATTTTTCAAGTATTCTCTCCTTCTCCCTGAGAGAACGAGGGAAGACAGACGAAGCAAAGAAACGTGTTCAGCAGGAGCATAAAATAGGACAACACACACACACACACACACACACACACACACACACACACACACACACCTATATGAACTGCTTATCTCACCCGTACTCTCCCATCTAGGTCTGTCTCACCCCCTCTCTCCTCTCTCTCTTCTAGCTCTTCCCTTTTCTTTTCCTTATCTCTCACTCCACTTTTACCTGTCTCTGTCCCCCCCTGTCTCCGTCCCCCCTGTCTCCGTCCCCCCCTGTCTCTATCTCTCTATACTACTACTGCTACTGCTGCTATTACTACTGCTACTACTACTACTGTTATTACTACAGCAGTAGTAATAGTAGTAGCAGTAGTAGTAGTAGTAGCAGTAGTAGTAGCAGTAGCAGTAGTAGTAGTAATAGCAGTAGTAGTAGCAGTAGCAGTAGTATTAGTAGAAGTAGTAGCAGCAGTAGTAGTAGTAGTAGTAGTAGCAGTATTAGTAATAGTAGTAGTATTAGTAGCAGTAGCAGTATTAGTAGAAGTAGTAGCAGCAGTAGTAGTAGTACTACTACTACTACTATTACTACTACTACTAATACTACCACTACTACTACTGCTACTACTACTACTTGCTACTACTGCTACTAATACTACTGCTACTGCTACTGCTACTACTTCTACTAATACTACTGCTACTGCTACTACTACTGCTATTACTACTACTACTGCTACTACTTCTACTAATACTACTGCTACTGCTACTACTACTGCTACTACTACTACTGCTACTACTGCTACTAATACTACTGCTACTGCTACTGCTACTACTACTACTACTGCTACTACTACTACTTACTGCTACTACTACTGCTACTACTACTGCTACTACTGCTACTAATACTGCTACTGCTACTACTACTGCTACTACTACTGCTACTACTACTGCTACTACTACTACTGCTGCTGCTGCATCAACAACGACTCAATGCTAATTTCATTAGAGATTTTATTAGACCCCTGACGGTTGTGTACAGGGTGAGTCTGGTCCCAAAGCGCCATCTCCATGATATAGGGAGGCAGTTGCCATGACA
>NW_027326661.1:0-10000 GCF_030463535.1 Salminus brasiliensis
TCACACACACACACACACACACACACACACACACACTACAGTGTGCCTAATCACATTTACCGGCACACACTAGAGTGATTAATCACATTAACCTGCACACACTAATCACAGTGTGCCTAATCACATTACTTGCGCACACACTGCAGTGATTAATCACATTTACCTGCAAACTCTACAGTGTGACAATCACATTTACCTGCACACACTACATAGTGATTAATCACATTTACCTGCACACACTACATAGTGATTAATCACATTTACCCGCACACACTACATAGTGATTAATCACATTTACCTGCACACATTACTCAAAACAGTGCAATTACTTGTGACAAACAAAATATGGGAATTATCATAATGAACCGTACAGCAAATATAAGTAACTGTGATTAATTACACAGGAAAATGATTAACTGTAGATAACTAAACCAATATGATGTGATTAATGTGATTGATTACATGAGAAAGTTATTTGATATATATATATATATGTACTGTACATATAGTTTATATATATGTAGTCTTTGCCCAGATAAACACTTTATGTTTCAAATGCCTCAGACAACTGCACTGTGTGTGTGTGTGTGTGTGTGTGTTTGTGCATTAGCTTAAATTCCAGACTTCAATAAAGACCAATTTACCAATTAGCATCTGATCAAAGTAAACAATCTGAGAGTCTGACCTTCAATTGGAAGGTCAGCTCAGGGTCTGGGTGAAAGGTTAATTTCTGGGCCTCTATCCGGACGGCTGGGAACCGGATCCGGAGGGCTGGGATCTGGCATGGCTGGAGAGTGTTAATAATTCAATGCAGTGTTGTATCTGTTAGCGCTCCCGCTAACGCACTCTCCCTCTCTACACACGGCCCGCAAATCTGCTGAGTCACGCTGGGCAGAATGATGTAACACAATTCAGCAAACTGTTACAAACAGAGAAACAAATAATAAATAAAGAGCCCGAGGCTACGGAGCAGCGCACAATCCCGAACCTTCACCAAAGAACAAAATCAATAAAACCTAAACTGGATTCAGCGTAGAACAGAGAGACAACCACCAGAGCTCTCCAGCTTTAAACAACGTCCAAATACTTACAGAACACCTCCCAAACCCAACAGAGACGCTGCAGGACCTTACCACGTTAACAACATTCTCATCTAAGCATTACTGTATGGACGTCTGTAGACACAGCGTGGAGATTTGACTGTGTTGAGGACATGTGGACGCATTGTGGACATGTTGATATGCTATGGATGTGTTGTGAATGTGTTATGGACATGCGGGTGTGTTATAGACATGTGGACATTGTGGATATATGGATGCATTGTTGATGTGGATGTGATGATGTGCTGTGGACGCGAGGGCATGTGAATGTATGTTGAGGACATGTAAATGTGTTGAGAAGGTGTTGTGGACATGTAGACGTGCTGTGGATGTACTGTGATTGTGTTGTGGACATATCGTGGTTGTGTTTCTGATTGTGATGAGGAGTTCCTGTGGACATGCAGAGGCGTTTTGTGATCATGTTTGTGATTGTGTTGAGGACATATTGAGGACATGTGGATGTGTTGTGTATGTGTTTGTGATTGTGTTGAGGACATTTTTGTTATTGTGTTGAGGACATGAGGACGTGTTAGTGACTGTGTTTAGGACATGTTGAGGACATGTGGATGTGTTGTGGATGTGTTTGTGATTGTGTTGAGGACATGTGATTGTGTTTGTAATTGTGTGAAGGACATCTTCAGGACATGTTGTGGACATGTTTGTAATTGTGTTGAGGACATGTTTGTGATTGTGTTGAGGACATGTTTGTATTGTGTTGAGGACATGTTTGTGATTGTGTTGAGGACATGTGGACGTGTTGTGGATGTGTTGTGTTGGGACATGTTGTGGACGTGTTGTGGACGTGTCTGCAGCCACATCGTTGGGTTTTGAAGCGATATGTCTCTGTGCTAATGGAGGACATGCCCTCCGAGCTGCTTACATTGACCTCAACATGAATGATGGATCAAACCACGGCCGCTCTTTAATTTCATCAAAAGCCTCAATTCATACCGCGTTTGACATGTGACCTTGCCTCCAGGCATTATGGGACACGGCTGAACTGGTTGAGGGCCGGATTAAGGTTATTGATTGGAGGGAGGGACGAAGTGATGAAGAGAGACGAGGAGGAGGAATGAACAGACGACTGGAGATCAAATAAGTCCAATTAAAGCGATAGTCTGGTGAGATTTGAATTTGCCCTGTCCCCCCTCACACCCCCTCGCCCCGTCCCTCACCCCGTCCCTCACCCCGTCATACGCTTACTGCATACTCCATATATACTGTATCACACATATGTGTACCTACATGTCCCAGATATATCATTTTGTTGCGCTGTACTGCAGTCAGTATATTTTGGTACACACACACACACACACACACACACACACCACACACAGTCCCCACTGCAGAAAATTAGATGAAAGGAGGAAATGGCATGTTGACCGTGAACTGACCTCCAGGGCAGCAAAAAGTCTCTCCTGGGCTCAGTGTGTGTGTGTGTGTGTGTGTGTGTGTGTGTGTGTCAGATTGATAGAGTGAGTGCAGGTCTCCAGTGGTCCAGCCTGTGTCTGATGTAGTGCACTGAGGAACAGATTGAGCCTCAGGGCTTCTCTCTCTCTCTCTCTCTCTCTCTCTCTCTACCCCTCCCTTTCCCTCTCTTCCCTCCATCCACACATCTTTCTCCTTTTCATCCAGAGAGAGAGGGGGGGAAACAAGGAAGAGAGGGGGGTCGTTGAGCAAGAGAGACAGAGAGATAGAGCGAGCGAGAGAGAGGTGAGAAAGAGAGAGAGAGGGTGGGAAACAGAGAGAAAGGAGGAAATAGAAGAGAGGAGAGAGAGAGTGAGAGTGAGAGACGAGAGAGAGAGAGAGAGAGAGAGAGAGAGACTCTGAGGTGGTGAATAATTTAGGGTTTCTGAGGGAGAACGAGACAAAGAGCAACACAGAAACACCGGCAGCGATTGACCCAGCACAGCAGCGTACATCACACACACACACACACACACACACACACCTCAAACGCTTACATCCTCCACTATGCTCTCTCTCTCTCTCTCTCTCTCTCTCTCTCTCTTTAACAGACGCAGTGCAGCTCGTCCGCAGAGAGGCTGCGTTCACATCACAGGGTTACAGTGGGCCTGAATCTGATCTGTGGTTGATTTGGGAGGAGTGTGAACACTCAGATCACATCTCCTCAAATCAGATTGGAGACGGGGGTGGAGCTTCATCATGGGGCGGGGACTCTCTCTCTCTCTCTCAGTAGGAAGGTCACAGCACTTACCACAGACAGAAAGGTCAGGCCGACACTGGGCTTTCAAACCTGAGTAACACACACATACACTGCATGTCCAAAAGTCTGTGGACACCCCTTTCTAATGAATGTATCGAGATATTTTAACTTGCACCCCATTGCTGACACAGATGTGCAAATGCACACACAGCTTGTCTAGTCCTGTAGAGAAGAAGTACTGCCAATAGAATAGGACTCTCTGGAGCAGATCAACAATCATGACCCTATTGGCTCCATGCTGCCTAATGCCAGGCGTGGGCTAGGGGGGTATAAAGCCCCCCAGCATTGAGGAGCTGTGGAGCAGTGGAGGAGCTGTGTTCTCTGGAATGATGGTGGAGGAGCTCCATCCAGTACTTTTGGATGGGATGAGCTGGGATGATGAGGTGGGGTGGTGATCATCGACACTGTCAAGAGTGTTATGAATGCAATCAAATTCTCACAGCAATGCTCCTTCTCCAGAATCTAGTAGAAAGTCTTCTTCTCTGGACAGTAGAGACAGTTACTCCAACAGAAGCAGGATCAGCTCTTTAATACTCTTGATTTCAGAAAAGACAGTGAATGAGCAAGTGTCCCAATACTTTTGTCCATATATTATGTTTAATATGCGACTTTCGTTCATAGTTATGGGGCATATGGGGAGTATTATTAGTACCTATAGGTGCTTTTCTGCCCTCCACACACACCCCGCACACACACACACACACTGCTATTATCTTAGATGATGGAACTGAACTAAAGTTAAGGATCTATATTTCTATTTCATTAGAAATCATTAGACCTTCCCTTAAAAAACGACAGATAAACAACACCTGTCACTTTCCTACGTCTCCGTCAATCTCTATCACTGTGTATATTCGCCCAGTGTTTGTAAACGTGCCAGGTTTTGGTGTGTGTGTGTGTGTGTGTGTGTGTGCTGTCTGTTGTAACCCTCCCGCGGGTCTGCGCTCCATATGGCTCCACATATGCCTCCCGGCAGCATCAATTAAAGCTTCTGTAAGAATGATTTAACACCGGCCAGCGCCTGTCTGTCCTCTCAGCTGTCT
Source organism: Salminus brasiliensis (assembly GCF_030463535.1). Classification (NCBI taxonomy): domain Eukaryota; kingdom Metazoa; phylum Chordata; class Actinopteri; order Characiformes; family Bryconidae; genus Salminus; species Salminus brasiliensis. Next base: position 4,371 of record NW_027326661.1, read on the forward strand.
TTCCAGAGTGTGTGTGTGGTGTGTGTGTGTGTGTGTGTGAGTGTGGTGTGTGTGTGTGGTGTGTGTGTGGTGATATGGGAACAAGTGTGCATTTGGGTATGAGGCAGTCCGAATGGCGCAGTGTTTTCCTGTATGTATTTATTCAGTTTATACTTGAACTCAAACGCAGTCGATCAGCCGATCGGGTCTAAAACCTGCTTCTTCAGCTTTAGCATTGCAGCTAGGAGGCTAATGTAGCTTACGGTAGCTTATTAGCCGATTAGCATTTCACAGTGGGTATTCAGGAACTACAGCAGACGTAGTCACTGAAGAGCTCGGTGACTTTAAACATGGCACAGCAAGCAACTTGTGCCCTGCTAGAGCTGCCCTGGACAACCGTAAGTGCTTTAATTATAAAACAGGAGCAACAACAGCAACACCTTTAAATACACTTAAATACACGTATCTCCTTCTTAACCTTCACCACTTTAAAGTTCTTCACACTCATACAGTACGGTCTTTCACAAACACGGTTCTTAACGGAACCAAAAGTGGTTCCTGCGATGCTTTGCATCTTTATTCTTAGGAGAGTAGATGAGCTTGTATGACTTCCACATCCCAGAAAACACATCAACAGGAATATTCATGGAATAGGAATAGCCAGACCTAATTATATGGCCAAAAGTACGAGGACACCTGTTAATCACGACTACCCTCTGAGAAAATTTCCTACAGAGGGTTCTTTGAGCAATGCTACACACTCATATTTAGTCTACAAATACGGTTCTCTACGGTTCTGCCATGACATCACTCAAAACTCTCTGTAGCATCTTTATTTTTAAGAGCGTTGATGAACTCGGACCTCCCATCCCATCCCAGAAAACACTAGGAATGACTAAGGAATATAAGTCAGACCTGACTATACAACCAAAAGTATGTGGACACCTGACCATCCCACCCACAGTTAAAAATAAATGCACCTACAAAGGGTTCTTGGAGTAATGCCATTGAAGAACCACCTTGGGTTTAGAACGGGTGTATATGAGCTTCACACTCCCCTTTTTTCGTACATAACATGGTTCTTTAGGGAACCAAAAGTATGTGGACACCAGGCACAACAAGGGTGTTAGAAAATTAAAAACATGAGTGAACAGGTGTGAAAGGTCTGGTGTCCGCATACTTTGGTCACGTGTGTTCTGGGTTCAGAAAGACGAATATGAGTGTAACCAGAAGTGGTTCTTTCTACGGCACCACTCAAAGAACCCTAAAGACTATAGATATGATGGCCAGGTGTCCACAAACTTGTGGCCTAATAATGATTACTGTCCATGTCAATGCGTGGCTTGAGCGATGCATAAGAAGAACCACTTCTGGTTCCTTAACGAGTCAATATAAGCACCATGTGTGTCCCAAATACTTTTGGCCATATTTGGATGTGACTTGTAATCCTGTCCATGTGTTTGTTGTTCAGAATGAGAGTTTTGAGCAGCAGGAGAGCGACACACACACACACACACACACAGACACACACACACACACACACACACACAGCTGCACCTAAAGCATCATTAAGATCCCCTTCATTACTGATCAGGTAATTGATCGATGATCGGCTGCAGCTGTGTTGTAGACTGGCAGCAATCCAGCTTCGTTAGCATCCGCATGGCGGGGCACGGTCACAACGGCCTAATTTACAGACTTTTCCACCAGCAGCTCCTCCCTGAGAGTTACAGCATCGTCAGCGCGGTGAAACTTCACATCACAGGGCGGCCGGCGTCGCGCCGAGAGTGACTCGCCTTGCGGCGAGGAAACGCACCGAGGACGTCTCAGAACTAGCGCAAATTAGCGCTAACTTGCTAACACACAGAGGACGCTCCTTCTGTGAGCTCCGAACACAACTTCACCGTTTGAGACTCACACACACACACACACTCCGACAGACGCTTCTAAAAACGTTTAGACGTCTAATCATCCTCAGGATCAAAGCAGAAATCTGCTGTTCGCTGGGATTCGGAGTTTTTTGTCTTTTCGTGCAGATGTTCCATCAGGATGTTTTGAAGGCGACGGCAGGCGGCGGGATAACAGAGACGAGGCTGTGGAGATATTTCTATCTCCTCTGGCTCATTATGGTCTGATACCACACACACACTCACACACACACTCACATACACACACACCAAAGAAAAAGAAAAAGTCTGAAGAAAAAAAGTGCTCTACAGTTAAATATTCATAACACACACCCGAGAAATAAAAATGTTAACGAACAAATCGGCCCATTAAAAAATAAAACAACACCGAACACGCTCAGCTACAAGCCCTCAGTGCTGTCAGCATGTTTACTCACTAATATCTCCTATTCTAGTGTATAGGAGTGTTTATTGAGGTGTTTATGGACTAATATCTCCTATTCTAGTGTATAGGAGTGTTTATTGAGGTGTTAATAGACTAATATCTCCTATTCTAGTGTATAGGGGTGTTTATTGAGGGTGTTATGGACTAATATCTCCTATTCTAGTGTATAGGAGTGTTTATTGAGGTGTTAATAGACTAATATCTCCTATTCTAGTGTATAGGAGTGTTTATTGAGGTGTTTATGGACTAATATCTCCTATTCTAGTGTATAGGGGTGTTTATGGACTAATATCTCCTATTCTAGTGTATAGGGGTGTTTATTGAGGTGTTTATGGACTAATATCTCCTATTCTAGTGTATAGGAGTGTTTATTGAGGTGTTTATGGACTAATACCTCCTATTCTAGTGTATAGGAGTGTTTATTTAGGTGTGTATGGACTAATATCTCCTATTCTAGTGTATAGGAGTGTTTATTCAAGGTGTTTATAGACTAATATCTCCTATTCTAGTGTATAGGAGTGTTTATTGAGGTGTTTATGGACTAATATCTCCTATTCTAGTGTATAGGGGTGTTTATTGTGGTGTTTTATGGACTAATATCTCCTATTCTAGTGTATAGGGGTGTTTATTGAGGTGTTTATGGACTAATATCTCCTATTCTAGTGTATAGGGGTGTTATTGAGGTGTTTATGGACTAATATCTCCTATTCTAGTGTATAGGAGTGTTTATTGAGGTGTTTATGGACTAATATCTCCTATTCTAGTGTATAGGAGTGTTTATTAAGGTGTGGCAGATTAATCTGGCAGATCTGGCTAGACCCCAGAACACACACACACACACACAAGTAAATAAATAAATAAACCTGCTATGGAGTTGACGCCACGGCCTGACTGATGGAGTCAAGCTGCCAGTTACCATGTGAACCCGCCCGTTACCCAGGAGACCGTCACAAACCGCTTCCTTGTATTTTCAAGGTCACTGATTGGAGCAGGTCCGGCTGAGAGACGGACACATCCACTGTGAAGGCCCAGTTGGGGGTGGGCTTTCATAAAATCCAGAGAATGCCCCATTCAGGGTTATTTTTCACTAGTCAGGCTGTAACTGTGGAGGGGCTGCAGTAAATTAGACCCCTCCCTCGCCTTTTAGTCTTTTTGCCTTGAGCTCCTTTAAAAAACCTCAGATGTGCCAGAACTCTGACCACCAAAGACCGACCAGTGTGAGTTTGGCCAGTGGGTTTGTTAAACAGCTGACAGGTCAAAAGCACATTTCCCAAAGAGGTGAAAACAAAAGTGTGGAACTGAACCATGGAGACGTTTCACCTCCTGTAGGTTTTCTCTGGTACCCACAATGATGTCAGACAGAAGTGTGAAGGCAGACACTGGAGGTAAAGTCACTGGTATTGGTGGTTTCCAGTGTTATTTTTTGTATGACAAACAGTACTGTTGCCAAGCAGCTAGGAAAGCCAAGGGTTTCTAAAATAAATCTTCACTGTTAATAATAACAATAATAATAATAATAATAATAATAATAATATATAACATTAGAAACATTACAGGTACATCAGCAGGAGAAACACAGTATTCAGCAGAATGACGCCGGTGTTTAACTTAGTGCTGGAACTTGTTTCCTCAAATCTTTAAACCCTAAAGCTTCCAAATGCATCTCTGCATTTCTCCAGCAAATCACGATTTCTATTGTAGAAATTCAATAATTTCAGAGAAATAAATCAGAATTCTGAAAAATCAAGTTCATGTAAGATATCAAATCAGAATGTAATTATTTTAGACAGTAAATCAGACTTTAGAGAAATTAATTTGGATCATTTCAGAGAATAAATCAAAATTGTATCCCGTCTATAAATTCACTGAATTGTGATCAGTAGTCTTCAGTGATCAGTGATGCAGTGTTATTGATTAGGGCTCTTAGGGCTCTGATTGAGGAGCAGTTGTTATGCTCTCAGGTGAAGAATTCCAGGTGAGAGTTTTCATCCCTTTACCCTCAAATCCCCTCAAATCCAACATTAGAGAAGTCCTCCATCAGTCCCCACTGCGACAGACTAACATACTCATCTACACACACACACTCTCTCTCTTTTCCCTCCTCAATCTCCAAGTGTCTCTCTCCCTTCTTTCTCTCTTCATCTGCCTTCTTCCTCATTTCTCTCTCTCTCTCTCCCCCCTCTCTCTCTCTCTCGCTCTCAGGCGATAGATTTAGACTCTGTGCTTCTCAGTCTAGTGGAGTGTAAAATTGAGCGCTGGTGGGGGCAGACGGAGGAATGAAACCTGGCAGGTCTGGAGTGTTAACCTTGAGAGCGAGAGCGAGAGCGGAGAGAGAGAGAGAGAGAGATGCTGTTCTGCAGAGCTGAGGCTCAGCCCGGCCCGTTTTATCCCGTCCTTTTCCTGTTAGAACGTTGGCAGAACTTTCAGCAGCTAATACAGAGATACCGGCGGCACCATGGTCTTTCTTTCTCCCCAGCTTAGTCATTCTCAGTGCCCCCACTATCTAGAACCTCCTCCATTCACAGCACTACCTGTGCTGCGTGCAAAATACCTATCCTGCGCTAAAATACCTATCCCTGTGTGTATATACATGCAGTAACTTCAGGCTCCTGCAGATGGCGCTGCACAAAGATGATGGGGCTATAAATTCCTGTTGGGTGTGAGTGACGGGACTCATAGATGGAGTAGAGGTGGTGCAGTGCAGTGAGGTTCTCTGTATTGGATGTGTGGAAAATGGGTCACAAAGCAGATACAGTTACTGATTGGCTAAAAGGAGAGACTGAATTTGGGCGTGGCCAAAGACCACAGTGTGAAGGAAGGAGCTGATTCTCCTGTAGACTGTAGGGAGTTCTGCCACTGCTGGTAGACCTGTATGACCGTACACTTCCATACACCTGCAGGTGGACGGTGGTAGAGATGGTGCAGTATGGAAGGGGTGGTAGGGGTGGTGCAGTAGGGGGTAGTGGTAGAGATGGTGCAAGAGGGGGGTGAAGGCATTGGTGGTGCAGTAGGGGGATGGGTGTAGAGGTGGTGCATTAGGGGGATGCTAGTTGGGCTTGTGCAGTAGCGGTTGGAGGTAGAGTTGTGTAGTTTGGGGGTGGAGGAACGGGTGAAGCAGTATGGGGTTGTGATAGGGGTGGTGCAGTAGTGGGATGGTTGTTGGGGTGGTGCAGTAGGAAGGTAGTTGTAGAAGTGGTGCAGTAGGGGGGTGAAGGCATTGGTGGTGCAATAGGGGATGGATGTAGAGGTGGTGCAGTAGGGGGACGGTTGTTGGGGTGGTGCAGTAGCGGGGCGGAGGT
>NW_027326661.1:15000-37500 GCF_030463535.1 Salminus brasiliensis
AAAGTCCTCCATTAGAAGTGTCACTCGTCATGTTTCATTTAGCCCCAAATATTTCCTCTTCATGAAAAGACATCCATCACAGAGTCAGACACATTTACAGAACACAAAACGCATTACCAAAGAAACACTTTCAGTCGCATTCCTCAAAAGAGTGCATCTGGGTGAAGTGGAATTTAATTTGATTAAACTTCCTGGTGTAATTGGCTCCGTTTCCTGCCTAGCGAAAACACAGTTGGCTGTCGCGCTGAGAACTCAATCAAGCCGCATTACATTTCTATCTGATAAAAATGTAATTGATTCGAAAGCAGACAGGATGTATAAGTACATGAGCGCGGGGACCCAGCGGGGAGCAGCCGGCGGGCCTACGGGGAACTCATTAACTCACTCTCCGAATCGCTCAACATTAACGAGCCGACGCCGAGCGACAGCGGATCTGCTACCCCAACTTCTGAAGTGTTTACTTACGTAAACCAAAGACAACAACAGCAACAACAACAACAAAACAACGCAGAAGGACAGAATTTCTCAGCTAGACAAATCACAGATATCTTAGCCCAAACTCAAGTCGGTCCAATAAGAGAGGAGGTCGGAATTTCTGGAATTTTCTTTTATTCCACGCAAAGATTGGAAAGCTGCGATTCTCCAAAAACAACGTTACTTTGGCTGGTCTGATGACTGGGTCAGAGCAATGACTGTAGAAAACATGGACACCGTGGTTCCGCATCCCTTTGTTCCACAGACATTAAAGCCAAAACTGTCAGCCATTTCATCAAATCTGCAACCAGAGTCTGAGCAGTTGAGACAAGAGGCGGAGCCTTATTTGGTAGATTCGTCCCCTTCTCCCAGACCAAGCTCAGTGTCTCAGACCGTCTTCATTGAGCTTCCGGCATAGAAGCAGAGTGGATTTCCCCCTGGATTCCCAGTTTGTCCAGTAAGTACATACCAAACCAGAGGTGGTCATAATGTTCTGATATGACTGGTAGTATCTCGGAAACCAGTCGCTAACTTCTCGCTAGCCGCTGTAGTGAAGGGGTACAGAGAATGCACTGTTCACACATTGAAGGCCTCCCAACGGCATAACACTGAAACTCCACGATCCGTTGACGCCAGAGGGGGACGGCGACTCCGGTGAGTCCACTGAGGAGCAGCTAACCTCTATAATGACCACCTTCCATCACCCTGATACAGTCCATACCACCACGTCTCGCTAGTGTCATGCTATCCAAGGGTGGGTATTCACACTATTAGGTAGGTGGTCATAATATTCTCACATGATGCTCGTGTAGCTGAATGCAATCAAATCCTGACAGCAATGCTTCTCCAAAATCTAGTAGAAAGTCTTCTTCTTCTGGACTGTAGAGACTGTAGTTACTGAAATAAAAGCACGATGAACTCTTCTGACGAATGAATGAGCAGGTGTCCCAATACTTTTGTCCATGTGGTGTATTTATATACACGGGTTGCTGAACTGGCTCGTTTCTGGAGCACGCATGACACAGAAAAGCAGCGTCTGCTCTTCTTTTCCTGAGGCCCTCACCGCTAGCGCTAAAAACACGAACCAGGCGGCGCTGAGCAACAGCGGATCAGGACACTCGGCTCCTCTCTAAAAACAGCACGTCCACTTTTAAACCAGGAGGTTAAAGCCTCCAACGGCGAAGAGCTGCAACGTGATCTCATCTCCTCTCCTGAGGAAGCGTCTAATTTCCTGGCTAATCCTGACCGCAGCGCCCCTGGGGCTTTAGCGCTGTCGCTAACGGCTAACGCGGCCTCAGCGGAGAAGATAAAGACATTGCTAGTCAGGAGAGAGAGCAACCCACACAGCCCCTGAGGAGTGCATCTCCTTCTGCCCTTCTCTAGGGAGGCCTCGCTCTTTCTCTACGCTCTCGCGCTGTCTCTCGCGCTGTCTCTCGCGCTGTCTCTCGCGCTGTCTCTTGAGGGAAATCTTCACTACTCTTTCCGTCCTCCTCTCAGAGGGATTTGTCTATGTCTCTCTTTCGTCCTTTCGCTCTCTCTCTCTCTCTCTCTCTCTCTCTTTCTTTCTCTGGAGGTATTCAATCCCGCACGCCCCCAGAAGGCTGTTCGAGCGCTCCCAGTCTAGTGAAACAGGGACTCAATTAAAGCCGGCAAAAGCAGGGCAGAGGAACAGCAGGTAGCGCTGAGGCGACAACCGATCCCTCCAGAGCTCTGGCCTGGATTCAGCAAGCCACGAAATACGGCACGTCTCGCACACTCGCAGTCATAAACACCACTAATGTACTCCTAATGCGTGACAAGTGGCTCTGACATTCCAAAGCGAGCGACGGGGCGCGGCAGTGCCGACTTTCCGGGACCCGGTTAACCCTTTAGCGGCGGGGTCGCAGTTTTAAAGGCACATTTGGTAATCATTTCCGAAATTCTACTGTTAAGAAAATAAACTCTGAGGAAAGAAATCCGGCCTCAGGGCTCCATAAACAGAAGGTACATAATGAGGACCAGAGGCTCGGCTGGCAGAAAGATCAGCACGATGGAGACACGCCCATCTCATGAGTAATGTGACATTAATTATCATCAAGTGGAAACATGCAGTAACCCCGGCAACACAAGAATGCATGTGAGTAACATAAAAGTGCGCTAATCTAAGAATGCCTCTAATGTAAATCACAGGAGGACACACAGTAACATATGGACGGCCAGTAACTGCACTAAGGTAACAGCAGCCAGTAACCATGGTAACATAACCAACAGCAGTGCAAGGACACACAGTAACCATATTCACGTAGCAACACACAGGATTACAGTCAGTAACCATAGTAACATAACGAGCAGTAGCGTAAGGACATCCAGTAACTATAGTAACGCAGCAATGCACAGCAGTGTAAGGACATCTCGTAACCATAGTAACGTAACACACAGTACTGTTAGGACCTACAGTAACCGTGGTAACGCAATAAGGCACAGTTAGATAAAAACAGCCAGTAACCATTTTCATGTAGCAACACACAGGATTACAGTCAGTAACCATAGTAACATAACGAGCAGTAGCGTAAGGACATCCAGTAACTATAGTAACGTAACAACATACAGTAGTGTCAGGACAGTCAGTAACCATAGTAACACAACGTGCAGTAATCGTAGCAATGTAACTAAGCACAGTGGTAAAAGAACAGCCAGTAACCACAGTAATGTAACACTGAAGCAGCAACTAGAGTAATGTAACAACAGACAGTAGTGCAAACACATACAGTAACCACAGCAACGTAAGATGCACAGTAGCTACAGTTGTGCCAGGGAAGTCGGTACCCATAGCAACTTAAGATAACGTAGTAACCACAGTAACGTGACAAACAAACAAACAGTAGAGTAAGGACAGACAGTAAATAAAGTAACATAAGATTATACAGTAGCTACAATAGTGACATAAACACACGCAGTAACCATAGTAAAGTATATAAAGCATATTTAACTAATTTGCATATGTTTACTAATTTGCATATTTTTACTAATTTGCATATTGCAGGCTTTGCATAAAGCCTGGCTGCTGATATGTTTGTACCTGTATAATCTGTAACAGGACTTTCTTATCCAGAGTCCTCTGAGACGGTTGGGAATAGGCTGGGGCTGAAGGTCTCTATGTCCTCACTAATGTCTCGTTTAAAAATGGACACCTCTATAACACGTCTCTGCAAAATGGTTAATCCAGAGAACGAAAAAAGACGAGAACATGAGGCCAACATCCCGCAGGGTTACAAGCAGACCACTGTGAAATATAGTGATGTGTGCATTTCTGTCAGATAGGGAAGTGTGTGCTAACCACAGAGTGACCATTATGAAGATGCAAAAACATCCGAACTGACCACGACTTCTGCATTTCAGATTAAAAGCAGAAGGGACGTTTGGTACGAAGTGGAAACTCTGATGAATCCATCTGTTAGGAGTTCATTTTAAACACGAGAGACGAGTCAAGTTCAACCAGCTCCTTTAACCCTTATTCTGAGAGAGCGAGAGCGAGCGATAGAGAGTGATAGAGAGTGAGAGAGAGTGAGAGAGGCTTATTATATAAGATCAGTCCTGCCCATGACTATTACACTGTATCGATATTGTTAAAGGTCATGACCTCGGCCTTGTCCTCGTCTTTGTCTGGCGGGTAGAAGTCTTTTACCAGGAACTGATGCTCTTTAATAGGTTTTAATGTAATGTCTTTATCTGGCATCCCACCCTGATGCGCCGCGGCCGTTTGCCAGCGTTTTCAGATATAAGCTGCAGTCTGAACGTATAACAGGCAGTAACCCACGCATCGACTGGAACAGAAACAAAACCCCTTTGTTCTTCCTCAGAACAGGCCGTCTATTCAGGCCTTCCTTTTAGCATTTATGCAACAACTAACGCAGCACACGCCTCACATACAGACGTCTTTATTGTTGTTGCGTTTATTGGACAAACACAAGCTCTGCTGTGTGAACAGCCTGTGGTAAATAAACTGCAAGTACACTCGTAGAACTATCATAGGGAAATACAGTAAGTACTGTCCGTACAGTAAGCTCTCTAACGCAACAACGTACATGATGGCAGTAACCTAGGAAAGCAGATTAACCACTGCAACTGAGAAACCCACATAACGCAAGCTGCGTTCATGGTGTAACTAGCGTAAGAACACAACGTAACTATGCACATAACGCAAGCTGCGTAAAAACGCGCGGTAATTATGTTCATAGCGTAACTAGCATACGAACACAACGTAATTATGCACATAACCAACGTAGCGCAAGAACACAACGTAACTAAGCAAACAACGCAAGCTGCATACAAACACAGCGTAACTATGCAAATAATGTCAGTAGTGTAACAATGTAACTATGCACATAAGCAGCATAAGAACACAGCGTTACTATGCAAATAATGTCAGTAGTGTAACAATGTAACTTTGCACATAAGCAGCATAAGAACATAGCATAACTATGCAAATTATGTAAGTAACATTAGAACACAACGTAACTATGCAAATGACATAAGCAGCATACACAGCACCATTATGCACATAACATACGTGGTGTACGAACACAACATAACTGCAATTAAACGTAAGCACCATAAGAACATAGCGTAACTATGCAAATTTACGTAAGCTGCATAGAGCACAATGTAACAATGAAAATAACGTAAGCAGTGTAATTATGCGAATAACGTATGTAGTGTATGAACACAACATAACTATGTAAATTAACGTAAGCAGTGTAAGAACACATCGTAACTATGAAAATGTATGTAAGCAGCGTAATAACACAGTGTAACTATGCCAACAACACAAGCAGTGTAGACAGCGCAACTATGCTCATAACATACGTATGAACACAACGTAACTATGCACATAAGCAGTGTACAAACAAAACATAACTATGCAAATTAACATAAGCGGTGTACGAACACAACATAACTGCAATTTAATGTAAGCACCGTAAGAACATAGCGTAACTATACAAATTAACGTAAGCAGCATACAAACACAATGTAACTATGCAAATAACGTAAGCAGTGTACAGAGTGTAATTATGCGAATAATGTACGTAGTGTATGAACACAGCGTAACTATGCAGGTAACGTTAACAACATTCGAGCACAATGTAACTATAAAAAATAATGTAAGCAGTGAACACAGCGTAACTACGCAAATAAGTAACGTGAGAATGTACGATAATTATACCACAGCAGTGTGAGCACTCTGAGCACTGGGCTGAGCCACCGTACCTCACGCGAGAGGCGCGAGAGCACGCAACACTGCAGTACAGCAACCCAACCCAACGGATCAGATCCCAGCTTCCAGCCGAGATCCACACAAGTCAACAAGCAGAGGGGTGTAGTGAGGAAATGATAAAACACCGCTCATTTGATCCCGGCGTTCGAGCCGCACTTTAGCGCTCGAGATCTCTCGGGAAGCGCTCGCAGGTCGAAGCGCAGACACACAAACGCAGATTGACCCCATTTTTTGGAGCAGCTGGGAAAAAAAAGAGACACTTAAAATGATTACAGTCACCATCCTCCACCGCCGTGGAGCCAGGAGTGGTTTTATGTAAAACTGAACGTATTTCATTCCATTATACAGCGACTCTCTAAGCACTCTCCAGCTCGCTCTCATGTAAAGCCATCATTTTTTTCCTTTTTTACATGACTGTGGCTCTCTCGAAAACTCATACCACCCTGCAACACCCCAAAGGCGAAGCCTAGTAAACCCAGACGTCCTCACTCCTTCATATTTCCATATGGAAAACGATAAATATGGATGTTCAGAGCCGTCGGGAATTGTCGTGAACATGTTTGGAGGCAGTCGGCCTTTCAAGTCGGAACAAAAAAGCCAATTTACACATTTTCCCTTCTTACCTCGAATGCACCAAAGCTTCTTTAGCTTTAGCACTGGAGGCTAATGTAGCTAGCAAGTAATTAAAGCTTACCGGTCCAATTAGTACAGCGCTAACTGCCTCAAACCGTGCGGCGGTGTTCAGTAATCTCTAGCAGACATGTGTGGTTATGCGGTTTCTGACACTGTATGACTTATAGTTATCTAGAACCTGCACTGAAATATGCTAGCACAGCTAAAAACAGTGGTATCATCTATGAGGCTAATACAGGAAGGGGTCTAGCGCGAAGCTACAAGCTTGTTTATTAGCACTAGCAGCGTCGGAAAGCACCGGCGTTGTTTACAGTGATTAACTGGTGTAAAGAAACTCTAAATGGCAACAAACTAATATATGAATATTTAATGAGGTTAAACTGGTTCCAGTAGAATGTGCTTTTGGTCATCTTCTCAGGTTCCCATAGCAACCCTGTCCACCAATTTGTCCACCAATCGGACAGACATTTCTCTAGATTCCCAATAAAGACTGCTTCTATGGCATAACAGTGTGTTTACGAGTGTGTTTGAGTGTCTCTTGGTGGCCTAATAGACCATCATCACACTTTCTCGTTCAGTAAAGCTAAAGCGTGAACAGTAGCGTCAATCGGCTTCCGGTCGTGTTGTAATCAGTGGCTGAGGCTGCTGTCCTTTTCTAAATACACCCATGATTTACCCAAACACACTGACCAGAGTTCCCACTCCACCCAGTTTAACCATGTTCAACTCCAGCTGAAAAAAACCCACCCATTATGTGTCATTTTTGAAGAGGGGACCAATAAAATGTGAGTTAAACTGAAGTGGAGTGAAAGCTGGGCTGAATAGTGGGACAGGTTTACTCTGGTTTGTGATTAAAATGCAAATCAATTCATTCAGCAGCCAATCAGACAGGATCAGGGCCCTTAGCGCCGGGTTAGACAATCAGGGCCGGGTCAGACCCCTCAGCGCCTGGTTATACACTCAGTGCCGGGTCAGATCCCTCAGTGCCAGGTGATACAATCAGTGCCGGGTCAGACCCCTCAGCGTCAGGTTATACACTCAGTGCAGGGTCAGACCCCTTAGTGCTGGGTGATACGCTCAGTGCCGGGTCAGACCCCTCAGCGCCAGGTTATACACTCAGTGCCGGGTCAGACCCCTCAGCGCCAGGTTATACACTCAGTGCCGGGTCAGACCCCTCAGCGCCAGGTTATACACTCAGTGCTGGGTCAGACCTCTCAGTGCCGGGTCAGACCCCTCAGCGCCAGGTTATACACTCAGTGCCGGGTCAGACCCCTCAGCGCCAGGTTATACACTCAGTGCTGGGTCAGACCTCTCAGTGCCGGGTCAGACCCCTCAGCGCCAGGTTATACACTCAGTACTGGGTCAGACCTCTCAGTGCCGGGTGATACACTCAGCGCCGGGTCAGACCCCTCAGTAGAAATACGATGATGTGTCTTTGCTAGCTGTGGTGTGTGGGGCACTCGCTAATGTTGCTTATGTTGCTAATGTTTACATGGACTGAGTGGGAGGAGCTAAACCTACTGGATGGATAGTGGACACTGGTTTCCTCCTCCAGAATGAAGCTCAGTAGGTGCTGGTCTTCAGTCTGTCCAGTCAGAGATGTGATGTGTGTGACTAGCCTCTCGTCCGTGTTGGAGAGACGTCCAGACATGCTAACTGCCCTAATGAAGATTTCTGAGGAAGGCTGAAAAGCGGCGAGCTCGCCGTTAAACGGGGCAGACGGAAGTCCGACAGCCGGGCGTGACGATGCAGCGAGTTTGCTAACAGTCTACAGAGCAGATCAACTTAAACTCACACTGAGAGCTAGCAAGGCTAGGCTACAGTGCAGCTTCCAAACATGGTGGAGGTAGTTTCACATACTGTTACTGTAACTAAAACCACCCCCAGACTAAGCAATCAAATCCTCACAGCAATGCTCCGCTCCACAGACAGTAAGAGCTGATCTCTTTTCAATACCCGTAATTTCAGAAGAATGAACAGTGAATGAGCAGGTGTCCCAATACTTTTGTCCACATAGAGTATGCCTGCATTTTGAGGTGGGGAGGGACTTTGTGCCAAATTAAATGACAGAGTGGTTGGTAAACAGGGTCGAGGATGAGATACTAAAAGGTCTGCACTCTCAGAGCGAGGGCGAGCAAGCGAGCGAGCGAGAGGTCGAAAGAGATTGAACGATAACGAGGACGAGAAGTGAAGTTCGTGAACCTGGGTTAAAAATACCTCCCTGGCTGAACGCTCGCCTATGAAGTGAAACTGCAGCGAGAAAACCACAAGACAAGTCAAATCAGTCATAAGACACCCACCCAGTGAATGGCTGATGGTGTCCTTCACATTACGCAGATTAAAATTAGATCTGACAAAAAAGAACGGAAAAAAGGGCAGTAATCAGCAGCCATGCGGCCTCACTTTTTACCCTTTCCCCCCGGCTGTCCTTCCCCAGGCTTTCCGCTCACACGTCGGATGGATTCATTGAATTCCTGAAGCTCGTAAAAATGATTATCTGTGTTTTTTATGCCGGTATCTCCTGATCCCTGCAGTTCACGCCACATCAGGTCAGCCTTGTGCTTTATCTGTCCGCTAGTAGCCGTGTCCAATCAGAAAAGGGTCGGCGAGGCCAATCGGCCTGTTGATGTTTCAAGCCGCATTAGGCGCGGAGATTAGCATGGAAATGAATTAGGCCTATAATTTAAGTCTCATGATGAAAGAACTTCTTTGTGCGTCCGAAAATCAGCTGACAGTAATCCCGCACCCGACAGCGGTGACAGTTAAAGGGCAATTCCACCAAATTTAAACAACATTCTCCCTGCGTAATTAAACGCTTAACACACAAACAAACACCCAGCACCCAGTCAGGAGGGGAGCGGACGTCTGAAGCTCTAATAATAAAAGCTCCTCACAGAAAGTTCTTCACCTAATGGTGATGAAGACGCTGCCTGATGCCTGAGACACTGTTCTACCAGAGTTCTGAGAAGAGCTCGGCTCTAGAACCTGCTTTTAGAACCAGATCATTAAAATGGTGGAGGGATACATGCTGCAGGGTGTAGTGCAGCTACAGAAAGTAGTCCCTAAAGAGAACTGCATTAGTTCAGATTCTCTATTCACTATTTTACCATCATCATCATCATCATCATCATCATCATTCCATATAAAACTCAGAAGACTCGTGTTGTAGCTGCACTGGTGGGTTTGGATATCAGATAAATTATGGGCTGTATCTGTGTTGTAGTCATGGCAACTAAATTTAGCTGAGCTAACCCACCACTCACTATAGGATTCCCCCTGTCACTTTCAATGCAAGGCTAAGAATCCAACTGCTGCCAATAAAGCGTCACGAGGCAGCCAGCACAGGTTTATAATGGGTTTTTAAATTGCATATCATTAAAATTGTGGAGGGATATATGCTGAAGGGTGCACTGCAAAAAATAGTCCCTAAAAAGACTATCATCATCATCATCATCATCATCATCATCATTCCATATAAAACTCAGAAGACTCGTGTAGCTGCACTAGTGGGTTTGGACAGGATATAAAATGTGCCACCATCAAACATTCAGGGTTCCAAGTCACAGGTCTAAGAACCCTTTCAGTTCTACAGAGAACCCGTCTACATACAAAGTAATCTCTGAATCTGAGAACGACTGGAGAAAAGGGATCTCGTTAGAAGGTGTTAAACGCTGCAACGCCGAGCAGAAGTAAGAGTTGAGCTCTCGCGCGCTGCTCTCACACCCGTGCAGAAGAAGCGCGGAGGGAAGTGGTTCAGGTTGCGGTGCAGTGCAGCTCTCGAAAAGCGAAACACGCTCATCAGTTTGTCACTCTGGGAGTGATCAGAGAGATCTGCTCTGAGAGACAGCGATGAGTAAGACCCAGACCAATCGCGTGGGTTACCTGAAACCAAAATCTCACCAGGAACTTGCAAGTGGAGCTTTATTGACAACCTGCCAGCGCATCTCAGCCCTTAAATCTCACAGTGTGGTTTCGTACCTTGTTTTTTCCCCTCTCGCGTGCTCGCTGAGAGCAGCTCTTTGTTCACGTCTTAAAAACCAGAAAGGCCTTCAAGAAGAAAGCAGAGAGGCCAGAAGAGCAACACCCTCCATCTTCCATTCCACCTTCTGCAGTCTGACACACCATACCTAAAGAACTGTCAGACCTGAGGCCGTCTCACTGACAACACTGTTTTAAGATACAGCAGACAGACAGACAGAGACAGATAGATACATAGATAGATATATAGATAGACACAGATAGACATACAGACAGACAGATAGATAGACAGACAGACAGACAGACAGATAGACAGACAGATAGATAGACAGAGACAGACAGACAGATAGATAGATAGATAGATAGATAGACAGACAGACAGATAAATAGATAGATAGATAGACAGATAGACAGATAGATAGACAGACAGATAGATAGACAGACAGATAAATAGATATATAGATAGATAGACAGACAGTCAGACAGATAGATAGAAATATAGACAGACAGACAGATATATATATATAAAGAGAGTGTGAGAGAGAGAATGATAGACATACACTGCAGAACAGACCAATCAGAACAGCCTGAACAGACCTCATTACCATATCTCAGTATGAAAGATACACTGGGAGGGATACAGGGAGGCTTCAGCTTCGGCTTCTTAACCTCACACAGATGTGGACAGATGTGGAGCTTTGGGGAAATCAACTCCAGCAGTTACAACAATGTAAAATCAGCTGTCCACTGTTAGCCTCGAACCCCTGTCCACTGTCCACTGTTAGCCTCGAACCCCTGTCCACTGTCCACTGTTAGCCTCGAACCCCTGTGATCCTGTCTTACTGAGCTTCACTCTCACAGTCTGAGAACAGAGGCGACAGCACTGGCAGCGCTGATCTACATCACTGACTCTCCACCCTGGCCTTCGGGACTCGGGTTTGCATATTTTGATGTTTTCCCTAATCAAACACACCTGGCTCATAAAGCGCTTGATAATGACTTAAGTTACCTTAATTACCTCAGCTGAGTCAGGTGTGTTACACACTAAATTACAAATGTGCAACCTTTTACCACGAGGCAGGATGTCTCAGTAATTAACCCAACCCTTTAAGATGTAGCATGTCTTTAACCTGAATAACCCAGGAACACCTTAAACTACAAACACTGATCTCTCTGATCTGACTGCGGCGTCTGACGAGGTTATCTGTTTACAGATAGGTGTGGATGATATAGATCAGCATCTGTACGGATGGTTGAGATATAGATGATTATGGTATGAATGGTACTGATGGATGGGTATAGATGGGTTTGGATTGTATAGTTGGGTCTGGACGATACAGGTACGGATATGAATAGATATTGATTGGTATGGATGCTATGAAAGGGAATATAGGGGAATGGCTGTGGTTGGGTATGGGTATAGATGGGTAAGTATATATGGGTATGGGTATGGATGGGTATAAATATATACTATATATAGGTATGGGTATGTATAGTTATGGTATTGAATTGTATTGTACACATTGGATTATATAGTGGAGCGGTATAGGTACAGATATGAATAGATATTGATTGGTATGGATGATATGAAAGGGAATATAAGGGAATGGGTGTGGTTGGGTATGGGTATAGATGGGTATGTATATAAAGGAATGGGTATGGATGGATATAAATATAAACTATCTATGGGAATGGGTATGGATGGGTATAGATATAAACTATATATAGGAATGGGTAAGGATGGGTATAGATATAAACTATATATAGGAATGGGTAAGGATGGGTATAAATATAAACTATATATGGGAATATATATAAACTATATATGGGAATGGGTAAGGATGGGTATAGATATAAACTATATATGGGAATATATATAAACTATATATGGGAATGGGTAAGGATGGGTATAGATATAAACTATATATGGGAATGGGTAAGGATGGGTATAAATATAAACTATATATGGGAATGGGTATGTATTGTTGTGGTATTGAATGGTATTGTACACATTGGAGTATGTATGGTCATGGAATTAAATGGTATGATTTACAGTAGATAGTAGATGTACAGTTGTGTACAAGTCTGGCTGGGTATAGGTATGGATGCTTATGTTGGTTATCAATGGTTGTAGATTGGTATGGGTGGCTATGAATGAACATAGAGGGGAACAGGTGTGGTTGGGTATGGGTATAGATGATTATAGTATATAAACCTATCTATACCCATCCAAACCATTATGTTCAGAACCATGCCCTTATATACTATAACCATATATGGATGGTTATACTATAGATAGGTATGGATGGGTGTAGCTGGGTATGGCTATAGATGGGTATTGATGGTTATGCATGGTTATAGTATAGATGGGTACAGTAATGGATGGGTATACATGTTATGAGTATGGATTGATATGGTATAAAGGGGTAGAGCAACAAAGTTTGAGGCAACTCCCAGGCTTACCTCCATTACTGGTTAGCTATAGTAGCCTCACAGCTCCAGTGCCAAAACTAAAGAATCAAACGTCAAACACCAAACACGTCTTGGCTGATGGACGGCATTTGAGGTTCCAGGGTGGAAATTATGCAAATGTGATGTTCTTTTCGGAGAAGCTTTGTCGGAAGTGGGATTTGGTCTTTGTCGACGGTTAGCCGCGCAGCGCTACATATTGCCAAGCCACTAAGTGGAGTCCATCAGCTGTGAATCCATAAATGCAACAATTACAGGTTGGTGTGGCAGCAGCAGTGGTGGAGGAAACAGGGTGCGGCGCGTCTCAGTGGGGGAGAGTTTCACAGGAGCTTCTGCAATAATTGCACCCTCCATTTCGCCAGCACCGCGGGCATGCATCAACTTGAAATTTCGTAATTATAGTAATTGTACGCTCAGCGAAGCAGCCTTCTAATGCTCTCCTCACACGAGTAAATACATGGTGCCATTCCAAGTGGAGCCAGCCAAACACATCCCTGGCCAAGGCCTCAATTTCAGAACTCTATAGCTAATGGTGGAGCTAACAAGCGCTAATGCTACATTGTCTGCTAGCTGGGCAGAAATGGTCACTGCTGGTGGAACAGTAGCCTAATGTGTAATTGAGTGTAGTGGCGCTAGGAGTCGGAGTAGACTGAGTGCACATCTAGTTTTAGGGGCCCTTGGATAAAAAGGTGTTGATAAATGTGAGGAGCAGCATGCTAACTCATTCACCGATCACAGGGCAGACAGAAGTGCCGAATGCTAATGATTACACTGTCGAAAGCTAATACTATTGACATATAGGAGTGAGGGTGGATGTAGATATGCAGACAATGCTAGTGTAATGCTAATGTGACCAAGCTGGTCTATCAACATAACCAGAATGAGAAAGCTGGTCTACCAGGACCACAAACTGGTCTACCAGTATGATCAGTATGGCAAAACTGGTCTACTGGCATGTCCACCATGACCAAGATGGTCAACCAGCATGACCAGTATGACCAGTATGGCAAAATTGGTCTATAAACATGTCCATCACGACCAAGCTGATGGACCAAGGTGACTAAGCTGGTCTATCAACATAACCAGAATGAGAAAGCTGGTCTACCAGGATCACAAACTGGTCTACCAGTATGATCAGTATGGCAAAATTGGTCTACTGGCATGTCCACCATGACCAAGATGGTCAACCAGCATGACCAGTATGACCAGTATGGCAAAATTGGTCTACTGGCATGTCCACCATGACCAAGATGGTCAACCAGTATGGCACACCTGGTCTACTGCCATGTCCATCATGACCAAGCTGGTCAACCAGCATGACCAGTATGGCAAAACTGGTCTACTGGCATGTCCACCATGACCAAGATGGTCAACCAGCATGACCAGTATGATCAGTATGGCAAAATTGGTTTACCAGCATGTCCTCCATGACCAAGCTGGTCAACCAGCATGACCAGTATGGCAAAACTGGTCTACTGGCATGTCCACCATGACCAAGATGGTCAACCAGCATGACCAGTATGATCAGTATGGCAAAATTGGTTTACCAGCATGTCCTCCATGACCAAGATGGTCAACCAGTATGGCAAAATTGGTCTACTGCCATGTCCACCATGACCAAGCTGGTCAACCAGCATGACCAGTATGGCAAAATTGGTCTACTGCCATGTCCACCATGACCAAGCTGGTCAACCAGCATGACCAGTATGACCAGTATGGCAAAATTGGTCTACCGGCATGTGCACCATGACCAAGCTGGTCAACCAGCATAACCAGTATGACCAGTATGGTAAAGTTGGTCTATAAACATGTCCATCATGACCAAGCTGATGGACCAAGGTGACCAAGCTGGTCTATCAACATAACCAGAATGAGAAAGCTGGTCTACCAGGATCACAAACTGGTCTACCAGTATGATCAGTATGGCAAAACTGGTCTACTGGCATGTCCACCATGACCAAGATGGTCAACCAGCATGACCAGTATGACCAGTACGGCAAAATTGGTCTACTGGCATGTCCACCATGACCAAGATGGTCAACCAGCATGACCAGTATGACCAGTATGGCAAAATTGGTCTACTGGCATGTCCACCATGACCAAGATGGTCAACCAGCATGACCAGTATGGCAAAATTGGTCTACTGGCATGTCCACCATGACCAAGATGGTCAACCAGCATGACCAGTATGATCAGTATGGCAAAATTGGTTTACCAGCATGTCCTCCATGACCAAGCTGGTCAACCAGCATGACCAGTATGACCAGTATGGTAAAGTTGGTCTATAAACATGTCCATCACGACCAAGCTGATGGACCAAGGTGACCAAGCTTGTCTATCAACATAACCAGAATGAGAAAGCTGGTCTACCAGGATCACAAACTGGTCTACCAGTATGATCAGTATGGTCTACTGCCATGTCCACCATGACCAAGCTGGTCAACCACCATGACCAGTATGACCAGTATGGCAAAATTGGTCTACCGGCATGTGCACCATGACCAAGCTGGTCAACCAGCATGACCAGTATGACCAGTATGGTAAAGTTGGTCTATAAACATGTCCATCACGACCAAGCTGATGGACCAAGGTGACTAAGCTGGTCTATCAACATAACCAGAATGAGAAAGCTGGTCTACCAGGATCACAAACTGGTCTACCAGTATGATCAGTATGGCAAAATTGGTCTACTGGCATGTCCACCATGACCAAGATGGTCAACCAGCATGACCAGTATGACCAGTATGGCAAAATTGGTCTACTGGCATGTCCACCATGACCAAGATGGTCAACCAGCATGACCAGTATGACCAGTATGGCAAAATTGGTCTACTGCCATGTCCATCATGACCAAGCTGGTCAACCAGCATGACCAGTATGGCAAAACTGGTCTACTGGCATGTCCACCATGACCAAGATGGTCAACCAGCATGACCAGTATGATCAGTATGGCAAAATTGGTTTACCAGCATGTCCTCCATGACCAAGCTGGTCAGCCAGCATGACCAGTATGGTAAAGTTGGTCTATAAACATGTCCATCACGACCAAGCTGATGGACCAAGGTGACCAAGCTGGTCTATCAACATAACCAGAATGAGAAAGCTGCTCTACCAGGATCACAAACTGGTCAACCAGCATGACCAGTATGACCAGTATGGCAACACTGGTCTACTGGCATGTCCACCATGACCAAGCTGGTCAACCTGTATGACCAATATGACCAGTATGGCAAAATTGGTCTACTGGCATGTCCACCATGACCAAGCTGATCAACCAGTATGACCAAACTGGTCAACCAGTATGACCAACATAAGCTGATTTAAGAGCTTGGTAAGCATGACCAGCTGAACCAGGCTGTTCGTTAAGCTGCCCAAATTGGTGAAGCTGGTCAACCAGCTTGGTCATACTGGTCAACCAGCTCAACCAGTTTGATCAGGTGGAGCTGGCCCAGCTGCTTTTTCAGAAGGATGGTCTGTGCTTTAAATTAATAACACTCACACACACCACACACACACACACACACTCTCACACACACACATGAAACCTGGCGTTTCGGGAGCGGGGAGAATGAACGGTAGATCAGTTACAGTTGTTGAATGTTAATTACAGCGTTTTACGGCGGCGGCGCGATAGCGCTTTATAGCTTTCTTTAAAGCGAAAGCAGCGGAAATTTATGAGCCTTGAGATGTGGGCCAATGAACTGTGCCCCGGCACGCCGCTCTCCTCCGCTCACCTTCCTTTGTCTTAATGACAGAGCAAATTAATTTCCCTCCATATTTCCTCTCAGCCGTGACGGAGTCGAAGCCTCGATTAGCCTGCGCCTCCCTCCCTCTCCTCCCTCCATCCATTTTATAATTCAGTTTGCGGCGTGATTCTCCGCTTTAAAATGGAGGCGCCTTCCGCGACCCTGCAGATGAGGCGGAACTCACGGGCTAATCTTTCACCGCAGGACGGGAAATTTCAGCGCTGGGCTGGGAAGCGGAAGGACGGAGTAAAAGCTGCCAGCGATTTGGAGGAGTTGTAGAAGATTTCAAGGAGAATGGTGGGCTTAGAGGACAGGGCTGGGGTGGGATGGGGAGGGCTGGGGTGGCCTGGGGTGGACTGAGGAGGGATGGGGTGGGCTGGGGTGGGCTGGGGTGGACTGGGGTGGTCTGCGGTGTGATGGGGCGGACTGAGGTGGGCCCACTACTTTTCACTCACAGTCTAGAACCACAAGTGCCAAGAACTACCAGAAGGAGTCGATCCTGCTCACACTACCACATCCTATCTAGAACCAAAAGAAAAACTAGAGTATTGTTGATTGTACTCAGAATCCACCTCACATCCTATCTAGAACCAAAATAAAAAGTAGAGTGGTGTTGGTTCTACTCAGAATCTCCTTTATGGCATATCTAGAACCAAAATAAAAACTACAGTGGTGTTGATTCTACTCAAAATGCACTTCACATCCTATCTAGAACCAAAATAAAAAGTAGAGTGGTGTTGATTCTACTCAGAATCTCCTTTACGGCATATCTAGAACCAAAAGACAACCTAGAGTGGTGTTGATTCTACTCAGAATACCCCTCACATCCTATCTAGAACCAAAATAAAAACTACAGTGGTGTTGATTCTACTCAGAATCCATCTCACATCCTATCTAGAACCAAAATAAAAAGTAGAGGGGTGTTGATTCTACTCAGAATCCATCTCACATCCTATCTAGAACCAAAAGAAAAACTAGGCCGACATTCATCCTACTCACACTACCAATCACATTCAGAGGCTATCTAGAACCACCAAAAGGACTAGAAGGGTGTTGATTCTGCTCATTTAATGAGATTTGAGGCCCAGATGGACAGAAGTGCTGATGGGCTGAACAACACTGCTGCTGTGCGCCGCGGCCATCTTGGATTTTCCGAGTAGGGAACCGGACTTGGGGTGGGGGGTTTGGGGGGTTCGGGGGGTTCGGGTTCCAGATGAAATTTCCTGCTTGGATCTGGGAAAACGCGACATCCCAGCAGGAATTCTCCATAAAATATCCTCACCTCGCTGCAGAGCTCTACTGGATCTGCTGAGAGAGAGAAACCACTGCAGCTGCAGCTGGTAGCCAAGCTAAATAACCGCTAACCTTCAGCATGCTGGTTCTTTCGATCCCTCTGAGCAAATCTCCCAATAAAAGCTCTCCTCTCGCGCCGCTATTCGGCTGCTGCGGTGGACGCCAGCCTGATAAAACACAGACTTAACGTCTGCTAAACTGAGCCCAGGCAGGACGGAGGTTTAATAAAAAGCTTTAGTAAAATATATACACATATTAACCCCCCCCCCCCCACGGCGGGGCCGAAGCCTGCGAAAGAGAGAAGGATAAAGAGATGCTGAAATCCAGGCTAATGTGGCTCCAGGCTGAGCCAGGTCAGGCCCACTAAGGGCTAATGGAAGCTATGCTAAGCTAAGCGCTAATGCCAGAGACGTTTAAGATGATCCCTGCCTCAAGATTAGCCAAATCCCAGAGCTAGGACTTCAAAGTGTGAGTTTCGAGGCTGACGGATACAAATCTGCCAGCAGAGACGACAACGTTACACCGGGAGAGTGTGTGTGTGTGTGTGTGTGTGTGTGTGTGTGTTTACATAGTGCTAGCGTGGGCCGCTCCCACAGGCTTTGCTAACAGAAATAACATCAGATTTTAGCAGCTGTGCTAGGCCTCAGGGGAAGTCAAACCTGACAGCAGAGTGTGTCATCCAACTGTGTGAAGTAAGTTTTATTTTCTAACAGTCTTAGCATGTTTCGACTTTACTCAGACTATATTTGGAATCGCTAAGAATTCAAATGACGTACGATTCAGACACTCGGGGCTAGGTTCACGAACCAACAGCGCTCAACTGGCTGTGTCCCAATTACTGTTTATTAGCAATTGGGACACATTTATTGGAAACACCTACTTCTGAGACTACTCCCTGGCCACTTTATTGGAAACACCTTGTCATGTGCTTCCTTAACGGACACTTTATTGGAAACACCTACTTCTGAGACTACTCCCTGGCCACTTTATTGGAAACACCTTGTCATGTGCTTCCTTAACGGACACTTTATTGGAAACACCTACTTCTGAGACTAATCCCTGGCCACTTTATTGGAAACACCTTGTCATGTGCTTCCTTAACGGACACTTTATTGGAAACACCTACTTCTGAGACTACTCCCTGGCCACTTTATTGGAAACACCTTGTCATGTGCTTCCTTAACGGACACTTTATTGGAAACACCTACTTCTGAGACTACTCCCTGGCCACTTTATTGGAAACACCTAGTTCTGAGACTACTCCCTGGCCACTTTATTGGAAACACCTACTTCTGAGACTACTCCCTGGCCACTTTATTAGAGACTCCTACACTGGTATTCTCTGAGCTGAGCATCAATAAAACTATAAGCATCAATAAAAATATAAGGTAAATAGTATATGCTAATCTTAACAGAGGGCGGGTTTGGCAGGTTATTGCGCCAAATATTAACGTACTGACTTGTTTTATGTAGTAACAGGAAGTGATGAAGCGTTGCTATGCCAACATAGCTCACTGCAGGTTCTCATGATAGTGTCGTCGCTGGAGATGGAACAATGTCCTCCATTAAAACTAGCTGTTAAAGCATGTATGTACTATAAGTAGGTACTTGCATCGTTAACCATCAATTTATTTTCGAACTGTTCTAGACGTAGTTCCTCCTGTTCTGCTTTGATTTGCATTGTGGGACAATCTAGAACCTCCAGATCAACTAGACTGTTGTTTATTCTGCCTAGAACCTTCTGAGGGACTAAAGCAACATTTAAACTACTCCCTCTACCACTTACAGACTTATCTAGAACAACTAGAAGGACTACAGTGGTATTGATTCTGCTCACACTACCACTCACACGCACATCCTATCTAGAACCCCCAAAAGGACTAGAGCGATGTTTATTCTGCTCACTCCCATTTAGATAAAACTGGTTCCACTGTCATTCAGAACCATGAGCACTTGAGGTCACCTATGGTCTCTGTACCCAGTGCTAAGCATGGCATGAGCTGTGGGGTTCTCCGGAGTGCTCAAGGAGCTCCGTCCAATGCCTTTGAGAAGAGCTGGAGTTGGTGAAACTGATCATCCGACATCAGAACCTGCCCTCACTGATGCCATAGGAACCACCTAGCAACACTACAGCTCTCATCTAGAAACCACTTAGCAACACCATAGCAACCTGGGATACTTTAGCAACTGCCCAGCAACTTCACTGCAACCACCTAGCAACACAATAACTCTCATCAAGCAACCCATTGGCAACACCATAGCATCCACCTAGGATGACATTGCAACCACCTAGCAACACTATAGCAACCACTTGGGATACTACCTAGAAACACTGAACACTCATCTACCAACTATTTAGCAACACCATAGCAACCTTCTGGGATCTAGCAACACCACAGCATCCCCATAGCAACCCCCCCAACCCAACCCAATTACCTAGCAAACACAAAGCACACAACTGGTATACCATAGTAACCATGTCAGGGGGTGGCAGGGGAGGGGCGGGGTGTCCAATGACACTATAGATCAATTAGCTGTGTATATGGTACAGTAATTAATTAGTTAATTAATTAATTAAGAGTGAATAAATGCCTTTGGGAAGAGTTACATTGGCAGAACTGATCATCCAACGTCAGAACTTGACCTCACTGATGTTCTCACACTCGTGGGTCTGGATGCAATCAAATCCTCCTCACAGCAATGTTCTGACATCTAGTGTACAGCCTTCCCAGCACAGTAGAGGCTGTTACTGCAGTGAAGAATGAGAGACTCACGGCTAAATATGGGTTCTAAACGGGACTGGAAAGGGGTTCTCTGCTCTATACTGATAGGGGAACCATATGCAGGTTTACCCAGATATCTAGACCATGATAACCATCACTGGAGAACCAAAATTAAGGTTCTCCAAAGGAACCACTGCATGTTTTCAGGAATCAAAGGGGGGATATTTCCAAATTCAGAAGTGTATGATGTACATATATCCGGTTCCAAACCCGGAAAAGGCGCCGCGGGAGCGCTAATCTATAATCTAGTCTCTTCTTTAATCCGATTTCAGTCTGGAAGGAGAAAGTTGTAGCGCGGAGTTGTTAATACGGCCCCGTTTCACACCATATTGCCCGGCAGTTGTCGCTCCAATTCCAATCTCTTTTAAAGTGCTTGAGAGAATTCCACAAAGCTGCTGCACTTCAGCAGCTCCCAGCAGAAGCCAATAGGAGCCAGAAGGCTAAACCTGTAAATCTGTCTGTCGGGGAAGATTTGCCAAAACGTTTGTCCATAAAAAAGAAAAATGGAGGAAAAAAAAACGAGGAGAGGAGAAGAGGCTCGGCGGAGACCGGCACGGAGACGGATCGGATTAGAGTGTGTGAGCAGGGAGGGCTCCAATGCGCTGCATATGTCAATAAAAACAGGTGTTAACCAGATTAGCTTAGATGCTAAGAGCTCTGCTAATCCTAGCGGAGATCTGAGAAAGGATCGGCCGCCAGAATGCTAATGCAGGGAATACTGTGTGGGGGATGGGCTGAGGAATGTGTGTGTGTGTGTGTGTGTGTGTGTGTGTGTGTGTGTGAGCTGGACTGACTGATTTTCAGGAAACCATTGCAAACCGTGTCGATAAATATTTAGTGTTGATAAATATCATGATGAACGTAAACAGTATTCACATCTTTTAGTACAGCAGTGGCTGTAGGGGGCGCTAAAGAGGCCATCCAACTTCATTTTGTTGTGGGATTGTGGGATTTTGGCTCGAGTACAGCCTTTCAATCAGTGCAAACGTTTGTGCACTCTTCTGATGTCACAATGATATAAACACACTAGTATCACTCAGTCAACCGCGTAGAGTACCACAGCAACCACTTGACAACACCTGCTATACCACAACAACTGCCTTGCAACCATCTTGCAGCACCCTAACATCCACCTAAGATGCCATCGGAAGACACCTAGCAGCACAATCTAGCAGCCATCTAGTAACCGCTTAGCAACATCAAAGCAACAAGCACCTAGCAACACTATAACACTTGTCAAGCAACCACTTAGCAGCACCCTAACATCTACCTCTAACATCTATCTAAGATGCCATAGGAACCATCTAGCAACATGATAGCACCCATGTAGTAACCACTTAGCAACATCAAAAAACTCATCTAGAAACCACTTAGCAACATCATAGCATCTGCCTAGGATGCCACAGCATCCACCTACCAACACAGTAGCACCCATATAGTAACCACTTTGCAACACCATAGCAACTGCTGAGCAACTCCACTGTAACCACCTACCAACACAATAACATTCATGAAGCAACCACTTAGCAACAGTATAACATCTATCTAGGATGATATAACAACCACCTAGCAACACTAAAGCAAACACTAGGGATACCATAGCAACTGCTGAACAACTCTATTGCAATATATAGCATCGCTATAACAATCATCAAGCAACCACTTAGCCGCACCCTAACATCCACCTTAGATGCCACTTAGCAACACCACTGCATCTGCCAAGGATGCCATAGCAGCCACCTAGCAACACTGTAGCACCCATCTAGTAACCACTTAGAAACACCATAGCAACCTGGGATACTACAGCAACTGCCGAGCAACGTCATTGCAACTACCTAGCAACACAATAATACTCATCAAGCAACCACTT
>NW_027326661.1:42500-52821 GCF_030463535.1 Salminus brasiliensis
TTTGAGCTAATATTTAATGGCTGTGCATCGCCGCGGTCTGTTTTCAATTTGCCAAGGACACGTGAATTATCTCGATGTAAAAATGCAAGCCAAGGAAAGAGAGAGAGCTTTTTAGCTTATTAGCTTTTGACTAATTTCCAGGACTAATTATACATCTTTTGAGGAAATTCAAGACATATTAATAATGCACATGCAATAATTAGCAACATAAATATTTATCTAAAGCTGTGAAAGTGCGGGGGATGGAAAGAAATATGAATTATGCCTATAAGGCAAATGTAACATATTGTTATGAAATCATACTATATCTGCTATATAGGATAAACACCTCAATAAACACTCAGATACACTGGAATAAGAGATATTAGTCTATAAACACCTCCTATACACTAGAATAGGAAAGATAATTAGTGAGTAAACACCTTGATAAACACTCCTATACACTAGAATAGGAGATATTAGTCTATAAACACCTCAATAAACACTCCTATACACTAGAATAGGAGATATTAGTCTATACACACCTCAATAAACACTCCTATACACTAGAATAGGAGTTATTAGTCCATAAACACCTCAATAAACACTCCTATACACTAGAATAGGAGGTATTAGTGAGTAAACACCTTGATAAACACTCTATACACTAGAATGGGATATAATAGTCTATAAACACCCTCAATAAACACTACTATACACTAGAATACTAGATATTAGTCTATAAACACCCTCAATAAACACTACTATACACTAGAATAGGAGATATTAGTCTATAAACACCCTCAATAAACACTACTATACACTAGAATAGGAGATATTAGTCTATAAACACCTCAATAAACAGCTCCTATACACTAGAATAGGAGATATTAGTCCATAAGCACCTCAATAAACACTCCTATACACTAGAATAGGAGATATTAGTCCATAAACACCTCAATAAACACTCCTATACACTAGAATAGGAGATATTAGTCCATAAACACCTCAATAAACACTCCTATACACTAGAATAGAGATATTAGTCCATACACACCTCAATAAACACTCCTATACACTAGAATAGGAGATATTAGTGAGTATGTGTGCATGTTTATCAGAGCAGGGACGTTCCTCCGATGCGCAGTGTTAGCGTAGCAATTCGCTTACGCTGACCTTTCCCAGCGTGCCATGTTCTGCAGGCATGTTTTAATTAATGTGGGTCAGGCATGTTCGGGGCGAGCTGTCGCCCGCTGGGCGTTACAGGCCTTTTCACTTCACATCTACAGTCCCTCCGCCCCTTCACCCACGGTGGGCTTTAACCCTAACAGTACGTGAGGGTTCAAATCAGTATCACATCACACCACAAAGCCTTCAGGACGTCTACCCCCGAAACATTACGTCCCAAAGTGAACTATGGGCTAAGCAGCCACTTCAGCTGAAGAGCAGGTTATTTAAAATGGAATTTTAATCTTCACATAGTTTGAATAGTTTCATCTCTATACATTATAGCAGAATCAGTAGCATAGTGCATGCTGGGTAATTCTATAAAACGGGTCTCATCTCCATTTTGCTATTTTCAAAATCTTCTTAATAAGCAAACACTTCATTCTAAATCTATAAAATGAAAGATATGCCCACATTTCTCACCTCAGGCATAAAATCGGTCTCATTTCCTTATTAAAACCCTAATTATTTGATCCTGTTTATTCAGACATGGGAGACACCTTCACAGTTTTGATCCTGATATCTGTTCGGTAGTACATAGAACTAACTAGGTTCTCTTTCTGTGTGAAGAACCCTTTAACCAGATCATTTATCCCTTCATATGGATTCTTTGGGTAGTAATTCACTCTAAGCAATAAGGGCTCTCCACTGTATTAGAACCCTTTAACAGGGTGTATAAAGAACCAGGAAACTAACAAGCATTTAAACCTTCAAACGGTTCTGCCAGTTTCCTCATGACTCTATTCCTGCGTGACCGTTCTCCAACCCCTCATCATCCACTGTCCCTTTAAGACTGATATATGCTAATCAGCTCTGCCCTGATTGGCTGCTCTGTATTCTTCCTTATTCTGAAAAGCAGTCCGGGCTGAAACACACCTGATACCGTTGGTGTGAAAGGGGGCGGGGCTGAGCGGCCATTGGCTGAGCAGACGGGCATATTTTAGTTGGTTTTTGTGACATCACAAAGCCAGTGGATTAGACCCGGACTGGCGCTCTTCATCACTCCTCTGATCCACGGGACCAGAGGGAACGCCAGGCGTCCAGGATCTGTGTTCTTTAGTATCTGCTGGTTTAAAGAAGGTTCTGAATGAAAGTATTTGAAGCTCTTTCAGACGCAGAACCTCCCCCTGCCCCCCCCCTCTCCCCCTCTCCCCCTCTCCCCCCCCACTCCGACCTGCTCCTGTTGTTCTCCACTTTGCCCCTCTAATGAATTCCAAAATGTTAGGATTTGCATTTCAATCTGGCAACCGGACCCTTTCCACAAAATCCCTCTCCCTCTCTCTCTCTCTCTCCCTCTCTGTCTCTCTCTCCCCCTCTCTCTCTCTCTCTCTCTCCCTCTCTCTCTCTCGCTCTCTCTCTCTCACTCTCTCCTCTCGCTCTCTCTCGCTCTCTCTCTCTCTCTCTCTCTCTCTCTCCCTCTCTCTCTCTCGCTCTCTCTCTCTCACTCTCTCTCTCGCTCTCTCTCGCTCTCTCTCTCTCACTCTCTCTCTCTCCCTCTCTCTCTCTCGCTCTCTCTCTCGCTCTTTTTCTCCTCAGAGCTGAATCGAATTAAACGGCCGGCGGGCTTTATTTTTTTTTGTCGTAAAGGCTTCGCAACAACAACGTAATTGCACGCTTTTCCCCTCCGTCATTACGGGGGACGCTTTCGGCGTCCTGTTTACAAGCTAAATAAATCAGCACACACACAAAACATCTGGAGCTACAAAAGAGGCCTTAAGTGGCTCTTAAAGAGAGAGAGAGAGAGAGAGGGGTGTAGTTCAGAGCAGGATGATGTCATCAGTGAAACTCTTTAGTGATTGGGTGGTGTTAAAGCTGGTGCGGTTTAATAGGATGGATCCATGTGTATATCACAATACCTACATTTAGAGCGTTATTAATATTCACCCTAATGAGAGACTGTAGCTCCGCCTCCTCAGTGTATATCACAATACCTACATTTAGAGCGTTATTAATATTCACCCTAATGAGAGACTGTAGCTCCGCCTCCTCAGTGTATATCACAATACCTACATTTAGAGCGTTATTAATGTTCACCCTAATGAGAGACTGTAGCTCCACCTCCTCAGTGTATATCACAATACCTACATTTAGAGCATTATTAATATTCACCCTAATGAGAGACTGTAGCTCCGCCTCCTCAGTGTATATCACAATACCTACATTTAGAGCGTTATTAATATTCACCCTAATGAGACTGTAGCTCCGCCTCCTCAGTGTATATCACAATACCTACATTTAGAGCGTTATTAATATTCACCCTAATGAGAGACTGTAGCTCCGCCTCCTCAGTGTATATCACAATACCTACATTTAGAGCGTTATTAATATTCACCCTAATGAGAGACTGTAGCTCCGCCTCCTCAGTGTATATCACAATACCTACATTTAGAGCGTTATTAATATTCACCCTAATGAGAGTCTGTAGCTCCGCCTCCTCAGTGTATATCACAATACCTACATTTAGAGCATTATTAATATTCACCTTAATGAGAGACTGTAGCTCCGCCTCCTCAGTGTATATCACAATACCTACATTTAGAGCGTTATTAATGTTCACCCTAATGAGAGACTGTAGCTCCGCCTCCTCAGTGTATATCACAATACCTACATTTAGAGCGTTATTAATATTCACCCTAATGAGAGACTGTAGCTCCGCCTCCTCAGTGTATATCACAATACCTACATTTAGAGCGTTATTAATATTCACCCTAATGAGAGACTGTAGCTCCGCCTCCTCAGTGTATATCACAATACCTACATTTAGAATATACGCTGCTGACAGGTGGTGTGAGAGCGTGTAAAGGTTATTTTAGTAAGTGTGTGTGTGTGTGTGTGTGTGGTAATGCTGCAGTACGCAGAGTTATTACAGGGAAATAATTCACATTCTCGGCCGGCCTGATCCGCATCCAACGCCTTCTCTTTTCACACCCGCCCACGACATGCATTATTCATTATATAAGCCAAGGAGGGGGAGGGGCTTCCGAAGGAATGCAAATTGAGTTTCTGTCACTTACTGAGTTTCTACAGGGACTTGTGTGTGTGTGTGTGTGTGTGTTGTACTGGGTTTGTGAGTGTGAGTTATATGGGGGGTTTGTGTGTATATACTATATATACTTATATACTATACATACGTGTGTGTGTGTGTATATATATATATATATATATATACACACACACGTATGACATCATGTCCCAGCAAGTTCTAAAAACAAACCTGTGTGTGAGTGAGTACCTAATGTTCTGTAACTCATTCTGACGTCCACCCCGGAGGTCAGAGCCACTTTTTAGGGTCACCACACCCTAAATTTACGGCCGCTATGTCTTTCACACTGCAGTTATTTCTATTAGAACTGAAGTTCCTCATCTGGAACCTGAGGACCGAAGCGAAGCATTATACGACCACCGGGGGACCACCGCTTTCTGACCCAAAATTAATGTGTTTTCTTTTACTGGAACTCCCTGTCCTCCAGCTTCTGGATCTGAAGACCAAATAAAGTCTCCAAGTTCTCAAAGAGTGACGTCGTGGCGTGTTTGAGACCCGTCCTCGGGGACAGGACAGTCCGGGGGTAATAAAGCTCTGCTAAAACAGTTCAATATTGATGCTTCTGCTGGGGTTTAAACCCACAGACCTGCCTCCCTCAGGGGAACCGGCTGCAGAGAATACGGCTCCTGTAAATACCGAGCCCAGTGTAGGGCCAGCAAACGCAATAACTCTCACAGAGATATCTCCTACTCCGACCCGTAACACCACACACACACACACACACACACACACACCTTTAGACTAAAACAGCAGGGAGGGCTGAGGACGTAACACTAGATCTAATGACTCACAAGCTGCTCATCTATGAGTATGTACACTTCCACTGCAGCCGGGACACCCCCTTCTACTGAACACATTCAGCTGCTTTAAAGCTGCACCCATTGCTGACACAGATGTGCAAATGCACACACACAGCTTTGTCTAGTCCCTGTAGAGAAGAAGTACTGCCAATAGAATAGGACCCTCTGGAGCAGATCAACATCATGACCCTATTGGCTCCATGCTGCCTAATAATGCCAGGCGTGGGCTAGAGGGGTATAATAAAGCCCCCCAGCATTGAGGGAGCTGTGGAGCAGTGGTGTTCATCATCATCCAACATCCTGACCTTACTAAAGCTCCTGTGTCTGAATGCAATCCATCAAATCCTCACAGCAATGTTCCTCCTCCAAAATCTAGTAGAAAGTCTTCTTCTCTGGACAGTAGAGACAGTTACTCCAGCAGAAGCAGGATCAGATATTTAATACTCTTGATTTCAGAAGAAACGATGAAAGAGCAGGTGTCCCACTACTTTTGTCCGTACTGTGATGTATTTGTTGTACTTGCTAGGGTGTTCAGATTCAGCTCAGATTCAGGCTCAGACTCAGATTCAGATTCAGATTCAGTTCAGATTCGGATTCGGATTCGGATTCAGATTCAGATTCAGTTCAGATTGTGAATGTGTGTAAATGCAGGTAAACATTCACTCTGGGAACTCAATTATAATGTGTAAAATGTGGACGCCCACTCCTCATATTCTAGTCCAAAAAGCAACGCTTCATATTTCACTGCTTTCTACAGCCCCCCACCCACCCCCCAAAATTCCACTGTAACACCATAACCCTATCTCTCTCTCTCTCTCTCTCTCTCTCTCTCTCTGTAAGAAGACGTGTAGGAGGGGAATGCAAATGGGAAAAACAAGTGTGGATCTTGCCTCTTCTGTGAGTGTGTGTGTGTGTGAGTGTGTGTGTGTGTGTGTGTGTGGGAGGTTTTCTGCCTTCACCCCTCTCACTTCTGATCCATGCCGCACAAAGCAGCTCAGGAAACGCCGCTGACGTGAAAAGGATGAGAGAGAGAGAGAAGGGTAGAGAGAGGCTGGGTGAGGAAGAGCAGAGAGATCGGGAGCAGAAACTGTTTCTTTATCACATTATCACCCACCGTGGGGGAGCAGAGCTTCTGCTAATGACACACACACACACACACACACACACACACACACACACACAGATTTCTGAAAGTGCAAAGTCCTTCGCTGCCATAAGTAATATTTAAAATATACAGTACGATTGGCACCCTCTGTGCTTCTTCCATGGCCATTTTATTAGAAACACCTACCTTTGTGCTTCCTTTCTGGCCACTTTATTAGAAACACCTACCTTTGTGCTTCCTCACTGACCACTTTATTAGAAACACCTACCTTTGTGCTTCCTTTCTGGCCACTTTATTAGAAACACCTAGTTGTGTGCTTCCTCACTGACCACTTTATTAGAAACACCTACCTTTGTGCTTCCTTTCTGGCCACTTTATAGAAACACCTAGTTGTGTGCTTCCTCACTGACCACTTTATTAGAAACACCTACCTTTGTGCTTCCTTTCTGGCCACTTTATTAGAAACACCTAGTTGTGTGCTTCCTCACTGACCACTTTATTAGAAACACCTACCTTTGTGCTTCCTTTCTGGCCACTTTATTAGAAACTCCTAGTTTTATGCTTCCTCACTGGCCACTTTATTAGAAACACCTATTGTTATGCTTCCTCTCTGGCCACTTTATTAGAAACAACTACTTTTATGCTTTCTTACTGGCCACTTTATTAGAAACACCCTAGTTTTATTGCTTCCTCACTGGCCACTTTATTAGAAACACCCTAGTTTTATGCTTCCTCACTGGCCACTTTATTAGAAACCCCTGTGTTTGTGCCTCCTCACTGGTTCCTGCTATCAGTGCTGTAATGTGATGGTATCAGTGGTTCTATTCTATGAGAACGTCTGGAAGAACGTCTGACGGAGAACAGCCGACGTTCCCCCATAAAGCTTTCATTAAGGAGCCTCTAATATTCCCAGTATCAGTGATGTATCACACTGCGGCTCCGGGAAGTGGACCGACCATGCAGGACACACACCCTGACCATGTTCACACACTCCCGCTCTTTTATTCGGCCTGGGGGAGGGAGGCTTTACTGCACCTCTCTCTCCCTCCCTCTCTCTCTCTCTCCTGTAACGAGGGTTTCTTTAATTAAAGCAGAGTTAAGGTGCGTTTTATGGAGCGACATCGTTCAGTTTACGACCTCCTCCTTATGTCCTACAAAGAGCTACACTCTTCGGCCATTTTATCAGAAACACCTTCCATACAGGTGCACTTACAAATAAAAAAGACCACCAGAGGGACCACACCTGACCAGTTATTATGGAGGAGGTGGACCATTCCCAGTCCCACTGACCCATCCATCAATGGAAACAGAGCGACCACACCTGACCAGTTTATTCAGAAGGTGGACCATTCCCAGACCCATTATCCCATCAATTAATGGAAAGAGACCACCATAGGACCACCAGTGACCTTATTTGAGAGGTGGACCATTCCCAGACCCTCTACCCCATCAATTAATGGAAAGAGACCACCATAGGACACCACCACTGACCTTATTTAAGAGGTGGACCATTCCCAGACCCTCTACCCCATCGATTAATGAAAAGAGACCACCATAGGACCACCACTGACCTTATTTAGGGAGGTGAAACCATTCCCAGACCCTCTACCCCATCGATTAATAAAAGGGACCACCATAGGACCACCACTGACCTTATTTAGGAGGTGGATCATACCCAATCCCTATATCCCACCCCTTTAATGAAAACATGGAGCACCACCATTCAAGCTCATCCAGCTCAATGCTGGGGGGCTTTATCCCCCCTCTAGCCCACGCCTGGCGTTAGGCACGGGTCACGTGATCACGGCTGCTCCTTATACCAGCTTGTGAAAGCCTATGCCTGCATTCACTCATTAGAAGCCTGTCCAGATACTTTCAGACAGTGCAGTGAGTGTATCTGGGCGAGAGTGGGTCCACTATCCAAAATATCTGGACAAGAGCAGCTCTGAGGTCAGGAAAGGACCACTGATGAAAGGTCTAGAAGATGGGCTACAGTCTCTAAGTGTACACCAGCAAAGGAGGGGTTTCTGATAAAGTGGCCATCTGATACTCAAAATAGACAGAGAACAGTGTGCGTCTGAAGACGCTAGGTGTGGAGAAATAAATAAATAAGAGAGTGTTGTGTGAATAACTGCGCTACACTGTAATATCAGGGTCAGGTTGTGTCCACCACCTCCTCCACCGCAGTGTGTGTGTGTGTGTGTGTGTGTGTGTGTGTGTGTGTCTCCAGTGTATCTGCATATGATTTATGCTTTAGCAATTAGGCTGAACTGACATTGATGAATGTGTTACTACTCATTATTCTGTAGGGCACTGGCTTACTCTGTAAACGTGAATACACACACACACACACACACACTATATATATATATATATATACACACACACACACACACACACACATATTTAACCGTATACTATTAGAGCTCGGCCTTCAGTTCAGTTCAGGTCTTGTACCTGTACAATAATGCTAATTCCTACTAGCCACCCTATGGGATTCCAGTGGTATGTTAGCCAAAGGCTAACACCAAGGCACTTGGACATGTTCTGGTGGTTCTAGATTACACAGGAACCATTCAGTAGCTTGTGACTGATATTAGCCTGAATTTGAACTGGTCTGCTACAGTGAAACAGCACCTCCAGATGGAGGTTCTAGAGTGATGTTTATTCTGTTCACATTACTGTCCACACTCATAGACTATCTAGAACCCATAAAAGAACCAGTGGCATTCATTCTGCTCACACTCACAGCCTATCTAGAACCTCTAGAAGGACTAAAGTGACGTTTACTCTGCTCACACTAGCTTTCATACTTATTATCATACAGATTATCTAGAACCTCCAAAGGGACTAGAGTGATGTTTGTTCTGCTGACATTACTGCTTATACTTGGCAAACTATCTAGAACCTCCAGAAGGACTAGAGTGATTAATCTGGTTCCACCCACTGTAAACCAGAGCATGAATGGTCGATTCCTAATCTCTTCCCATTCCCTTGTGACTGCAGCTAATGCTAATAAGTAAAGGTACTGCACTGCCTCCACCAGTTGGGGCCTGTTGCTTTGGGTCAACTGGAGGTCACTCCAGAGGTCAGTCGGCCCACTGGCTTCACAGTCATTTCCTGGCTCGAGTTTCCGATGCAGGAAGCAGGAACTGCTCAGCTCCATCAATATTTAGGAAACCAGTTGGTTGCTTTAGCAATGTGGGAATGTTTCCTTTTAGTGTGATCCATAACCCTGACTGACCCGGCAGTGATGATCTGGACGTTGGAGAATTTACAAAAGTCAACTGGATTTCCTTCGGATCTGTAATGAAACCAAACACAAGCACCCTCAGCGTTCTCAAAAACCTCCACCCTAAAGAGCGTTCTCAAAAATCTCCACCCTAAAGAGCGTTCTCAAAAACCTCCACCCTAAAGAGCATTCTCAAAAACCTCCACCCTAAAGAGCGTTCTCAAAAATCTCCACCCTAAAGAGCGTTCTCAAAAACCTCCACCCCAAAGAGCGTTCTCAAAATCTCCACCCTAAAGAGCGTTCTCAAAAACCTCCACCCCAAAGAGCGTTCTCAAAAACCTCCACCCTAAAGAGCATTCTCAAAAACCTCCACCCTAAAGAGCGTTCTCAAAAATCTCCACCCTAAAGAGCGTTCTCAAAAACCTCCACCCCAAAGAGCGTTCTCAAAAAATCTCCACCCTAAAGAGCGTTCTCAAAAACCTCCACCCCAAAGAGCGTTCTCAAAATCTCCACCCTAAAGAGCGTTCTCAAAAACCTCCACCCAAAGAGTGCTCTTAAAAACCCCCACCCTAAAGAGTGTTCTCAAAAACTTCCACCCTAAAGAGCGATCTCAAAAAATTCCCACCCTAAAGAGCGTTATCAAATAACTCCACCCTAAGAAGCATTCTCAAAAACCTCCACCCTAAAGAGTGTTCTCAAAACTTCCACCCTAATAAGTGTTCTCAAATAACTCCACCCAAAAGAATGTTCTCATGATTCTCCATTCTGGAGAATGTTCTCTAAAACCTGCTCCCTGGAGTGCCCTCAAACACTCTCATACACCCTCCAATGCCCTCATACACCGCCAAACACCGTCAAACACCCTAATACTCCACCAAACACCACCTAACACCCTCAAACACCACCAAACACCCTCATACACCGTCAAACACCCA